>NC_036847.1:29693778-29719137 GCF_002910315.2 Salvelinus sp. IW2-2015 | reverse complement strand
ACTCCTACAACGCCTGGGCATGCTCCTGATGAGGTGGCAGATGGTCTCCCGAGGGATCTCCTCCCAGACCTGGACTAAAGCATCCGAGCGAGACATGATGTCCCAGATGTGCTCAATTGGATTCAGGTCTGGGGAACGGGCGGGCCAGTCCATAGCATCAATGCCTTCCTCTTGCAGGAACTGCTGACACACTCCAGCCACATGAGGTTTAGCATTGTCTTGCATTAGGAGGAACCCAGGGCCAACCGCACCAGCATATCTGTCTGAGATCCTTGGGACGTCTACCCGAAACCCTAACCTTAACCCCTACCCTTAACCCTAACCTTAACCCCTTTAAATGTGAACTTCAATTGGGTAACATCAGCGTTGGTGTCACGTTCGTTTGTAGAGAAGGACCAAGGCGCAGCGTGATTACAGTTCCACATAATTTATTAAAGTGAAACTATAAAACAAAACACGAAATGTGACCACAGAGGTGCTACATACACTAACTCAAAATACAAAATACAATATCCCACAAAACACAGGTGGAAAAAAGGCTACCTAAATATGATCCCCAATTAGAAACAACGATTACCAGCTGCCTCTAATTGGGAACCATATCAAGCACACCAACATAGAAATATGAAAACTAGAACACCACATAGAAATAATTAACTAGAACACCACATAGAAATCATAGACTAGAACACCCCAGTTACGCCCTGACCTACTATACCATAGAGAAACAATGGCTCTCTATGGTCAGGGCGTGACAGTTGGGATGTCCCAAGGATCGCACTGACCCACTGAGTATCCCTGTTGCAGCCACCCTGCCTCCCATCTCCACTGTGAGAGCAGCTTCGGTGTGGATGATGGTGATGTGAATATCAATAAACAAAGCACAGATTGTAGGGGGAGTGATCTAAAGGGCTCATCATTCACAAGAACCAACCCGGCTGCTTCTCCTCCAGGCTCTCTGCCTGCCTGCCACCCACCACGTGCTCTGTCTGGCTGGCTCTGTCTGGCTGGCTGCAACAACAACAGACCCTGGTCTGCTTCCCCATCTAACTTCATTAAGATGGCATAGCCCAAATGTTATTCAATGATGGTTTGTCAACAGTTTTTGAGTGCGTAGTCTCTCATGACAGACTGTCTGCATTTGGAGTATCTCTTGGCAGTGCACAGGATTTGCTGACTTCCATCCGGGATTAGTGAGCTAGCACGTAATATCATATCACAATCTTCGTGCCTGTTTCCCCAAATGGCACCGCATTTCTTATTTAGTGCACTACTTTTGACCAGGGCTTATAGGGCTCTGGTCAAAAGTAGTGCCCTGTATAGGGAGTAGGGTGCCATTTGGTACGCAACCATGACCAGCCCCAGACAAGCAGACAGGGTTGAGGGGAAGGTTAGGGGTCATGGGAATGACTGGGCAGAGAGATGAGAAGTAGTATCAGCCTTAAACCTCACACACTGATTCAGAAAATAGCACCTTTTAAAGTGATGACAAGCTTTGATCGGACAGACCTTGCACTTTATTCGATGTGTAAACAACTGCATGGCAATGTGATTTAAGAATATGACAAACAGTGCTGACATACACAAATTAACCATCAAATTTAGCCTACAGCTGATAAATGTAGTCATTTAAAAGTAATTGAAAAACCAAGAATGCACTATCTATGTGCGTATACAGTACTGTGCAGAAGTTTAAGGCAGGCGTGAAAAAATGCTGTAAAGTAAGATGCTTTCAAAAATAGACATGTTAATAGATTATATTTATCAATTAACAAAATGCAAAGTGAGTGAACAGAAGAAAAATCTACATCAATTCAATATTTGGTGTGACCACCCTTTGCCTTCAAAACAGCATCAACTCTTCTAGGTACACTTGCACACAGTTTGAAGGAACTCGGCAGGTAGGTTGGCCCAAACATCTTGGAGAACTAACCACAGTTCTTCTGTGGATTTGTGGCAGCCTCAGGTGCTTCTCTCTCTTCATGTAATCCCAGACAGACTCGTTGATGTTGAGATCAGGGCTCTGTGGGGGCCGTACCAGGACTCCTTGTTCTTCTTTAAAAATGTTTATTTAACTAGGCATGGCAGTTAAGAACAAATTCTTATTTAAAATGGCTGCCTAGGAACAGCAGGTTAACTGCCTTGATCAGAATGACAGACTTTTACTTTGTCAGCTTGGGGATTTGATCTAGCAACCTTTCAGTTACTGGCCCAACACTCTAACCACTAGGTTACCTGCCACCTCTTTACGCTGAAGATAGTTCTTAATGACTTTCGCTGTATGTATGGGGTTGTTGTCATGCTGCAGAATAAATTTGGGGCCAATCAGGTGATTCCCTGATGGTATTGCATGATGGATAAGTATCTGCCTGTACTTCTCAGCATTGAGGAGACCATTAATTCTGACCAAATCCCCAACTCTATTTGCAGAAATGCAGCCCCAAACTTGCAAGGAACCTCCACCATGCTTCACTGTTGCCTGCAGACACTCATTTGTGTACTGCTCTCCAGCCCTTCGGCGAACAAACTGCCTTCTGCTACAGCCAAATATTTCAAATTTTGACTCATCAGTCCAGAGCACCTGCTGCCATTTTTCAGCACCCCAGTTCCTGTGTTTTCCTGCATAGTTGAGTCGCTTGGCCTTGTTTCCACGTCAGAGTTATGGATTTTTGGCCGCAAGTCTTCCATGAAGGCCACTTCTGACCAGACTTCTCCAGACAGTAGATGGGTGTACCAGGGTCCCACTGTTTTCTGCCAATTCTGAGCTGATGCCACTGCTGGACATCTTCCGATTGCGAAGAGAAGTAAGGATGATGTGTCGTTCATCTGCTGCAGTAAGTTTCCTTGGCCGACCACTGTGTCTACGGTCCTCAACGTTGCCCATTTCTTTGTGCTTCTTCAAAAGAGCTTGGACACCACATCTGGAAGCTCCTGTCAGCCTTGACATTTCTGCCTGGGAGAGACCTTGCTGATGCAGAATAACTACCTTGTGTCGTGTTGCTGTGCTCAGTCTTGCCGTGGTGTATGACTTTAACAGCAAACTGTCTTCAGCAAACTCACCTTGTTAGCTGAGTTTGGCTGTTCCTCACCCAGTTTTATTCCTCCTACACAGCTGTTTCTGTTTCAGTTAATGATTGTGTTTCAACCTACATATTGAATTGATGATCATTAGCACCTGTTTGGTATAATTGTTTAATCATACAGCCATATGACTACAAAATCCCTGACTTTGTGCAAGTGTACCTAGAAGAATTGATGCTGTTTTGAAGACAAAGGGTGGTCACACCAAATATGGATTTGATTTAGATTTTTCTTCTGTTCACTCACTTTGCATTTAGTTAATTGATAAATATAATCTATTAACATGCCTATTTTTGAAAGCATTCTTACTTTACAGCATTTTTTCACACCTGCCTAAACCTTCTACACAGTACTGTATTTGTTGACATCTACTTGGATGTATAATACTAGGAAATGACTATAGGTCTAATATCTACTGAATTATTAATTGCTGTAACTAGCTAGTAGTGACAGTCTGTCCTTTGTTTCTCTCTTGTCAGAGCTGGCCTTTCAGGCTTGTGTTCCTTTCATGAGAAGAGTATCTCGACCAGATATGTGTTTGTGGTTTCCTGTAGTGTAGGTGGCTATGTGATCACGGGAGGAGAGATCCTGCTCTAAGGTTGTCACATGTTTCACTGTCAGGTCCTCTTGCTGCGGTAGCAGATGTAGTCAGTTATAAGTGTTTGAGGGTTTTAGCTGTGCAATACAGTAGTCAGTTATTACACAGGCATGTGCAGTTTTATAGAACCTACTACATGTGTCTTGAGTAGCCCAATTCTTTCAATAGGACCACATCTTCAAATGGGATTATACACCATAAATATGAAAGAATTTTGCCTTAGCATATGACCTAATTACATTTGCCAAGCAGCCTAATTCAGATCACGTATGTTAGATACATTTTACATAGAATATTCAAGGAAATTGCCCAGCACAGTGTTTTGTCTGCAAGCGCTGCAGTCCTTGAAAAATGTCCTTGAATCATGACCACATGATGATATGATCTCATGTATATTTAGTAGGTTGTAAATACACAGTGAAAATCATAACTACTTCTCTCTATCTCTCTGTGCCTCTCTCTATCTGTCTCTCTCTCTGTCTCTCTCTCCCCCTCTGTGTGTCCTGCAGATCCTGCAGCAGGCGTGGCCATTCGTGGGTCAGTATCTGGAGAAGTTGCTGGTCGAGACCATTGCTCCAGCCATACGTGCATCCAACACCCACCTGCAGACCCTCAGCTTCACCAAAGTCAACCTTGGGGAGAAGGTACTAACTAGAGCCCTGGCCTGTATAACAGCATGTATAGTAGGACATACATCATCACTGTATAGTAGGATGCAGTGTACTAACTAGAGCCCTGGCCTGTGTAACATCATGTCATTACTGTTATAGTAGGATCCAGGGTACTAACTAGAGCCCTGGCCGGTTATAACATCATGTCATTACTGTATAGTAGGATCCAGGGTCCTAACTAGAGCCCTGGCCTGTATAACATCATGTCGTTACTGTATAGTAGGACCCAGGTGAACTAGAGCCCTGGCCTGTATAACATCATGTCATTACTGTGTAGTAGGACCCAGGGTCCTAACTAGAGCCCTGGCCTGTATAACATCATGCCATTAGTGTATAGTAGGACCCAGGGTACTAACTAGAGCCCTGGCCTGTATAACATCATGTCGTTACTGGATAGTAGGATCCAGGGGTACAACTAGAGCCCTGGCCTGTATAACATCATGTCATTACTGTGTAGTAGGACCAGGGTACTAACTAGAGCCCTGGCCTGTATAACATCATGTCATTACTGTGTAGTAGGACCCAGGTACTAACTAGAGCCCGGGCCTGTATAACATCATGTCATTACTGTGTAGTAGGACCCAGGGTACTAACTAGAGTCCTGGCCTGTATAACATCATGCTATTACTGTGTAGTAGGACCCAGGGTACTAACTAGAGCCCTGGCCTGTATAACATCATGTCATTACTGTGTAGTAGGACCCAGGGTACTAACTAGAGCCCTGGCCTGTATACATCATGCCATTACTGTTGTAGTAGGACCCAGGGTACTAACTAGAGCCCTGGCCTGTATAACATCATGTCATTACTGTGTAGTAGGACCCAGGGTACTAACTAGAGCCCTGCCTGTATAACATCATGTCATTACTGTATAGTAGGACCCAAGCCATTTATAGAACTGTAAATGAATATGTGGCTCTGGTATGCCCTGTCGTTATTACTCATGAAGATGGACAGGTTCATTCTAACACTAATAACCATACAGCAAACAATTCCACACTAAACATGACTTGTTAGCAGCAGACCCTCCCTAATAGCCTGCAGGCGAGGTGACCTTATGCAGAACAGTTTGCAGTGAACATTATCTGTGGTATTCTATATGATCTATATACATTATAATACCATAATAGTGTGTTTGTCTTAGGCCATGAAGGTGGTAGGAGTGAAGGCTCACACGGAGCACGACAAGCGGCAGGTCTTACTGGATCTATACATTAGGTACGCAGCCGTCGCAGCACCCCATACTGCATGCCTGTCTTCAATGCCTCTGTGATGCAGAGCACATCCATCATCTATAGCAGCAGCCTGACAGTTAAATCATCTTCCTGTTTCCTCTTCCTCCCTCTCTTCTTCTCTGCAGCTATGCAGGTGATGTGGAGATCAATGTGGAAATCAAAAAGTACTTTTGCAAAGCAGGAGTGAAGGGAATACAGGGAAAGATGTAAATAACATCTTAACATCACCTGGGGAGTGGGACTGTATGGAAAAAATGTCCCCAAATTCTTCTCCAAAGCTAACATTATATGCTTGTTTTTATTTCTCCTTCTCCCCTCTCTCTCTTATTATTTCTCTCTTCCCCCCTCCTTCTCCCTTGTATTATCTCTCTCTTCCCCCTCCTTCACCCCCTTTCTTTTATTATCTCTCTCCCCCCTTCTCCCCCTTTCTTTTTATCTCTCTTTCCCCCTCCTTCACCCCCTTTCTTTTATTATCTCTCTCTTCCCCCCTCCTTCTCCCCCTTTCTTTATTATCTCTCTCCCCCCTTCTCCCCTTTCTTTTATTATCTCTCTCTTCCCTCCTCCTTCTCCCCCTTTCTTTATTATCTCTCTCCCCCCTTCTCCCCCTTTCTTTTATTATCTCTCTCTTCCCCCCTCCTTCTCCACCTCTCTTTTATTATTTCTCTCTTCTCCCCTCCATCTCCCCCTTTCTGTTATATCCCTCTCTTCCCCCCTCCTTCTCCCCTTTCTTTTATTATCTCCTCTCTTCCCCCTCCTTCTCCCTTTCTTTATTATCTCTCTCCCCCCTTCTCCCCTCTCTTTATTATCTGCTCTCTTTCCCCCTCTCTTTTATTATCTCTCTCTTCCCCCTCCTTCTCCCCTCCTTATTATCTCTCTCTTCCCCCCTCCTTCTCCCCCTCTCTTTTATTATCTCTCTCTTTCCCCCTCTCTTTTATTATCTCTCTCTTCCCTCCTCCTTCTCCCCTCTCTCTTTTATTATCTCTCTCTTTTCCCCTCCTTTCTCCCCCTCTTCTCTTCTCTCTTTCCGCCTCTCCTTCTCCCCCTCTCTCTTATTATCTCTCTATCTCTCCACCCTCCTTTTCCCCCTCTCTCTTATTATCTCTCTCATTAACTCTATCTCCTCCCCTCTTTCTCCCTCCCTTCTGCTCTCTCTCTGTAGCTACATGGGAAGTTAAGGGTGATCCTGGAACCCCTGATTGGGGATGTGCCTCTGGTGGGAGCCATCACCATGTTCTTCATCCGCAGACCTGTGAGTCTCTGTTACCAGTCACTTCATTCCTTTGTTTGTTAGTCGTCCATCCATCCATCCATCCATCCATCCATCCATCCATCTATCTATTCCATTAATTAATTAATTAATTAATTTGATGCTGCCTTTTCATTGTCGTTGACATTTCTCCTCTTTCACAGAAGCTGGACATCAACTGGACTGGGCTGACCAACATGCTGGATATCCCTGGACTCAAGTGAGTGAGAGGGCTCCTATTGCCTTTCTCAAAGGAGTACTTATATACTACAGTGGAACCACCTGTTATGCTGTTAGTTCTGTATACGTTAGTATTAGTTCAGGGTGATGACCTAACTTAGCAAGGCGTTGTGCTTGCTCACGTGTGTAGATAAGACATGCATCTAGTTGTCTGATAATACAATTAAATCATTGTCAGTGCCGTGTTTAGTTGCTAACATCATAAATCAAATATTCCTGTCAATATGTTCCTATTTAATTGTATTCAACTTAGAAATCACATTTTGCTTAAAATGATTTCCAGGAAAATGTCCTCTGCCTCAGCCACATCCTAACTCAATGGGGTTGCCTCATTGTTTATGAGTTTAATGCATGTTCCTGTCAGCAGTAGAATGTAGTCTTTGTCTATGTGTTTGTTTCCCACCTCTTTGTCCCATCCCAACGACACCCTGCATTCATTTACAGTGCCATGTCGGACACTATGATAATGGATGCTATAGCCTCATACCTGGTCCTCCCCAACCGCCTCACTATCCCCCTGGTGGCCGACCTGCACGTTGCGCAGCTTCGCTCCCCTCTCCCACGGGTAACCTTACTCACATTGTAAATCACCTGTCCTGAGAGTCACTGACTCACTGACTGACTGAAGCATTTACCAGACATAACAAATTGACTG
Source organism: Salvelinus sp. IW2-2015 (assembly GCF_002910315.2). Taxonomy (NCBI): domain Eukaryota; kingdom Metazoa; phylum Chordata; class Actinopteri; order Salmoniformes; family Salmonidae; genus Salvelinus; species Salvelinus sp. IW2-2015. The sequence goes on along the minus strand of NC_036847.1, from coordinate 29,711,412 downwards.
ATTGACAGAGATAAACGCTTAGCGTCAAATTGTCCAGTAACAGTGGACAGCAAAGTGTTCCTACTGTAGACTGTATTACTCATGCCTCTCTGTATGTCTGTCAGGGAGTGGTGCGTATCCACCTGTTGGAAGCTGAGGAGCTGACAGCCAAGGATACGGTCATTAAGGGGATAATAGACGGGAAGTCTGATCCGTACGCTGTGCTGCGTGTGGGCACACAGACCTTCACATCACACACCGTGGACAGCAACCTCAACCCACAGTGGAGAGAGATGTTTGAGGTGAGAGACAGAGACGGAGTGAGAGACGGAGTGAGAGACGGAGTAAGTGAGGTGAGCGAGAGATGGAGAGAGACGGAGAGAGACGGAGAGAACGAGGTGAGTGAGAGAGAGAGACAGAGATGGAGAGCGACAAGACAGAAAGAGGGAGAGAGGTGTTTGACAGAGGTGTTTGAGGTGAGAGAGAGAGAGAGAGAGAGAGAGGGAGTTAGAGAGAGATGTTTGAGGTGAGAGAGAGAGAGAAAGAGGGAGTTAGAGAGAGGTGTTTGAGGTGAGAGAGAGAGAGAGAGAGGGAGTTTGAGAGAGATGTTTGAGGTGAGAGAGAGAGAGAGAGAGGGAGTTAGAGAGAGGTGTTTGAGGTGAGAGAGAGAGAGGGAGTTTAGAGAGAGGTGTTTGAGGTGAGAGGGAGTTAGAGAGAGATGTTGAGGTGAGAGAGAGAGAGAGAGATGTTTGAGGTGAGAGAGAGAGAGAGAGGGAGTTAGAGAGAGGTGTTTGAGGTGAGAGAGGGAGTTAGAGAGAGATGTTTTGAAGGTGAGAGAGAGAGAGAGGGAGTTTAGAGAGAGATGTTTGAGGTGAGAGAGAGAGAGAGGGAGAGAGGGAGTTAGAGAAGTGTTTGAGGTGAGAGAGAGAAAGAGAGGAGTTAGAGAGAGGTGTTTGAGGTGAAGAGAGAGGGGGGAGTTAGGAGAATATGTTTGAGTGAGAGAGAGAGAGGGAGTTAGAGAGTGTTTGAGGTGAGAGAGAGAGAGAGAGAGGAGGGAGTTAGAGAGAGGTGTTGAGGTGAAGAGAGAGAGAGAGGGGAGTTAGAGAGAAGATGTTTGAGGTGAGAGAGAGAGGGAGTTAGAGAGAATACGTTTGAGGTGAGAGAGAGAGAGAGCGAGAGGAAGTTAGAGAGAGATGTTTGAGGTGAAGTTAGAGAGAGAAGGGAGTTAGAGAGAGGTGTTTGAGGTGAGAGAGAGAGAGAAGAGAGAGAGAGAGAGGGAGTTAGAGAAGAGGTGTTGAGGTGAGAGAGAGAGAGAGAGAAGTTAGAGAGAGATGTTTGAGGTGAGAGTTAGAGAGAGAGAAAGGCATGTCTCAGTGTCCTTAGTCTTGGAGTTAAACAGCTTGGTTTGTTTTACCTGCTTCTCTCAGCAGATTTCCACAAAAAGAGGGCCTGCATATTGCAGACATACCACTTAGTGAACTATTATATAAATATTTACAGAGATGGGAGCAGATCAGCATATTCTGGTGTGTGCCAAATTGCACCCTTATCCTATATAGTGCACTATGGGCCCTGGCAAAAATAAATGGATTATTTAGGGAATAGGATTCCATTTCAGGTGCAGCATATTGTTACGGCAGGACGTATACTGCAACACTATATGACCGACCAGCTGTTCCTCAGGCAGCGTGTTCTGCTTCTGCAGACAAGGGGAAGCTGTGGTTTGTAGAGAGATGAGTGAGATGTAAAGAGATGTGCTGAATTGACCAAGCATCAGTGTTGGCTACTTATCTCTGCTGTGTCATGGGGACAAGAACAGTCTTGCACAAGGCTTAGAGTATGTCTGATAGTATTGGGCTTTAGGGCTGATGAGAGAAACACTGATGCTATGGCCTTGACCATTGACTCTATTTGGATGTCTGTGTTTACTGCTAATGTTACTTTGTGTCATCTGTGATTGGTGATTACATGTGTTTGTCTGTGTTTGTTCTGTATGTGTGTCAGGTGATTGTCCATGAAGTGCCTGGTCAGGAGTTGGAGGTGGAGGTGTTTGATTAAAGACCAGAACCAGGATGACTTCCTGGGCAGGTACGCCCAACTCACTCCCTGGCTGTGTCTGTAATGCCCAACTCACTCCCTGGCTGTGTCTGTAGCGCCCAACTCACTCCTGGGCTGTGTCTGTAGCGCCCAACTCACTCCCTGGCTTGTGTCTGTAATGCCAACTCACCTCCCTGGCTGTGTCTGTAATGCCCAACTCACTCCCTGGCGGTGTCTGTAGCACCCAACTCACTCCCTGGCTGTGTCTGTAGCGCCCAACTCACTCCCTGGCTGTGTCTGTAGCGCCCAACTCACTCCCTGGCTGTGTCTGTAATGCCAACTCACTCCCAGGCTGTGTCTGTAATGCCCAACTCACTCCTGGCTGTGTCTGTAATGCCCAACCTCACTCCCTGGCGGTATGTCTGTTAGCACCCAACTCACTCCCTGGCTGTGTCTGTAATGCCCAACTCACTCCCTGGCTGTGTCTGTAATGCCACTCACTTCCCTGGCTGTGTCTGTAATGCCAACTCACTCCTGGCGGTGTCTGTAGCACCCAACTCACTCCCTGGCTGTGTCTGTAGCGCCCAACTCACTCCCTGGCTGTGTTCTGTAATGCCCAACTCACTCCCTGGCTGTACTGTAATGCTTCAACTCACTCCCTGGCTGTGTCTGTAATGCCCAACTCACTCCCAGGCTGTGTCTGAATTGCCCAACTCTCTCCCTGCGCTGTGTCTGTAATGCCCAACTCACTCCTGGCTGTGTCTGTAATGCCCAACTCACTCCCTGGCTGTGTATGTAATGGCCAACTCACTCCCCTGGCGTGTCTGTAATGCCCAACTCACTCCCAGGGGCTGTGTCTGTAATGCCCAACTCACTCCACAGGCTGTTGTCTGTAATGGCCAACTCACTCCTGGCTGTGTTCTGTAATGCCCAACTCACTCCCTGGCTGTGTCTGTAATGCTCAACTCACTCCCTGGCTGTGTCTGTTAATGGCACCCCATTCCCTATTTAGTTTAATACCTTTGGACTGGTTCTAGTAAAATTTGTGCACTAAAGGAGTGCACACTGGTTTTGCCCTAGTGCTAACACACTTCATTACACTAATCAAGTCATCAGGCATCAATTTTGATGATCTCAATCAGGTATTTAGTTGCGAGGGCATCAACTGTAATGTGCACCCCTTTGAGTTCCCAGGACCAGGACTGGGAAACACTGCCCTATGTATGTACACAACTTTAGGCCAGATTCTCATGCCCTACTCTGGTCAAAAGTAGTGCACTATATAGGGAATAATGTTCCATTTGGTATGCACTCTCTGTGTTGGTCATTTTCATTCGCTGTTACAAATTTACTGTGTACCACTGTATGTTGTAAATGTTACAGTTTACATGTTCCTTCTCTTCCTTCTCTCTCTTCTCTCTCTCTCTCTCCTCCTTCTCTCTCTCTCTCTCTCTCTCTCTCTACTCTTTCTCTCTCTCTCTCTTCTCTCTCTCTCTCTCTCTCTCTCTCTCCTCTCTCTCTCTCTTCATCTCTCTCTCTCTCTCTTTCTCTCTCTCTCTCTCTCTCTCTCTCTCTCTCAGGGTCAAAATGGATCTAGATGTCGTACACAAGGCCAGAGTTCTAGATGAGGTGAGTTACAAGCGCTCCATCAACATATACTGTGCATTTGTCAAGTATTCAGACCCCTTCCCTTTTTCCACATTTTGTTACATTACAGCTTTATTCTGAAATGGATTAAATTATACATTTATGACATTTTATAATTTCATAAAAATTAAAACAGAAATACATTATTTACATATCTATTCAGACCTTTGCTATGAGACTCGAAGTTGAGGTCAGGTGCATCCTGTTTCCATTGGGAAAGGGGGATACCTAGTCAGTTGTACAACTGAATGCATTCAACTGAAATGTGTCTTCCGCATTTAACCCAACTGAATCAGAGAGGTGCGGGGGGCTGCCATAATCGCCATCCACGTCGATATCCACGTCACCTTGTCAGCTCGGGGATTCGATCCAGCAACCTTTCGGTTACTGGCCCCACTAGGCTACCTGCCGTCCCTTGAGATGTTTCTACAACTTGATTGGAGTCCACCTGTGGTAAATTTAATTGATTGGACATGATTTGGAAAGGCACACACCTGTCTATATAAGGTCCCAGTTGACAGTGCATGTCAGAGCAAAATCCCAGTCATGAGGACAAAAGGATTGTCCGTAGAGCTCCGAGACAGGATTGTGTCGAGGCACAGATCTGGGGAAGGGTACCAAAAGATTTGTGCAGCATTGAAGGTCCCGAAGAACAGTGGCCTTCATTATTCTTAAATGGAAGAAGTTTGGAACCACCAAGACTCTTCCTAGAGGTGGCCGCCCGGCCAAACTGAGTAATCGGAGGAGAAGGGCATTGGTCAGGGAGATGACCTAGAACCCGATGGTCACTCTGACAGCTCCAGAGTTTCTCTGTGGAGATGGGAGAACCTTCCAGAAGGACAACCATCTCTGCAGCACTCCATCAATCAGGCCTTTATGGTAGAGTGGCCAGACGGAAGCCACTCCTCAGTAAAAGGCACATGAGCGCCTGCTTGAAGTTTGCCAAAAGGCACCTAAAGGACTCTCAGACCATGAGAAACAATATTCTCTGGTCTGATGAAACCAAGATTAAACTCTTTGGCCTGAATGCCAATCATCATGTCTGGAGGAAACCTGGCACCATCCCTACAGTGAAGCATGGTGGTGGCAGCATCATGCTGTGGGGATGTTTTTCAGGGGCAGGGACAGGGAGACTAGTCCGGATCGAGAGAAAGATGAATGGAGCAAAGTACAGAGAGATCCTTAATGAAAACCTGCTCCAAGAAGCTCAGGACCTCAGACTACGGTGAAGGTTCACCTTCCATCAGGACAACGACCCTAAGCATACAGCCAAGACAACACAGGAGTGGCTCCGGGACAAGTCTCTGAATGTCATTGAGAGGCCCAGCCAGAGCCCGGACTTGAATCCGATCGAACATCTCTGGAGAGACCTGAAAATAGCTGTGCAGCGACGCTCCCCATCCAACCTGACAGAGCTTGAGACTATCTGCAAAGAAGAATGGGAGAAACTCCCCAAATACAGGTGTGCCAAACTTGTAGCGTCATACCCAAGATGACGCGAGGCTTTAATCGCTGGTGCTTCAACAAAGTACTGAGTAAAGGGTCTGAATCCTTATGTAAATGTGATATTTACATTTAAAAATTTTCCATTTGCAAAAATTTCTACCAACCTGTTTTTTTTTGTCATTATGGGGTATTGTGTGTAGATTGATGAGGGGAATTAAAAAAAATCTATTTTAGAATAAAGTTGTAACGTAACAAAATGTGGAAAAAGTCAAGGGATCTGAATACTTTCCAAATGCTCTTCATCTTATGTACGTAAAGTGAGTCTGACATTCCAATAGATTCAATAAATGGTGATATACTTCCAATATTTAGAAGCAGCTTCTGGTCAATGAGCATTTTAACATATACCAGCTGTTTTCTATATCTCGTGTAGAGAGTAAAAGCTCCATGCTGTGTAAAGGGCACTGAGCTGGAATGGCTACCCTGAGACATGGCTGTAGACTGGGTCAGAATGAAGGCTACCCTGAGACATGGCTGTAGACTGGGTCAGAATGAAGGCTACCCTGAGAACACTGCTGTAGACTGGGTCCAGAATGAATGCGACCCCTGAGACATGGCCTGTAGACCTGGTCCAGAATGAAGGCTACATGAGAACAATCGGGCTGTAGACTGGGTCAGACATGAAAGGGCTACCCTCGACGACATGGCTGTTAGATCTGGAGAGTCAGAATGAAGGCTACCCTGAGACATGCTGAGTTAGTACTGGGTCAGACAAGAAGGCAGCCCTGAACATGGCTGTATGACCTGCGGTCAAACGAAGGCTAACCCTGAAACATGGTGTAGACTGCGCGTCAGAATGAAGGCTACCCCTGAGCGAATGGCTGTAGACTGGAGTCAGAATGAAAGGCTACCTCTGACGACATCTGTCGCTGTGACTGGGTCAGATAAGAACGCGTTCACCTCTCGCTTTGAGACACCTCCTCGTGGCAGATGAGCAACTCGGCACCTAGAACCGGCCATAGACATTCGGCTGTAGACTGGGTCACGAACTCACAGGCTACCCTGACGACATGGCTGTAAGACCTGGGTGCAGACATCCGAAGGCTACCCCTTGACCATCATGGCTGTAAAGACTGGTAGAATGAAGGCCTCTCTAGTAACATGGCTTCGTAGCTGGGTCAGAGTGAAAGGCTACCCTGAGACAGCCTGGCTAACAGACTGGTCAGAATGACTACCTGGCATGTGCTAACTGGCAGAAAGCTTGGAGACATGGCTGTAGACTGTCAGAATGAGACTGGACATTTAGACGCAGAGAGGCTACTGAGACATGGTGGCAGACCGTGTCTAAATGAAGGCTCTATCCTGAGACATGGCTGTTAGCTGGTCAAAAATAAGGCTACCCTGAGAAACACATGGCTTGTAGACTGGGTCAGAATGAAGGCTACCCTGAGACATGGCTGTAGACTGGGTCAAGAATGAAGGCTACCTGAGGCATGGCTTGTTAGACTGGGTCAAAATGAAGCTACCCTGAGACATGGCTGTAGACTGGGTCAGAAATGAGCCTACCCTTGAGGCATGGCTGTAGACTGGGTCAGAAAAGGCTACCCTGAGACATGGCTGTAGACTGGAATCCAGAATGAAGGCTACCATTGAATGCATGGGGCTGTAGACTGGGTCAGAATGAAGGCTACCCTGAGACATGGCTGTAGACTGGGTCAGAATGAAGGCTGAATCTGGTAATTCCTTCAAACAGCAAGTGTCATGCAGACCCCATGTACCTCCCTCCTCGTGGTCTCCTGCTGGCTCAGTTTGTACTTACCGTTTCACCACAATAACTTTACACCCCTCTATGACTCTCAGTGGTTTAGTGCATTTGACCACAATAACATTACCCTCCTCGCTGACTCAATGGTTTATTCCATTTCACGACAATAACGTTACGCCCCTCTATGACTCTCAATGGTTTAGTCAGAGGATAGTAAATGTGCATGTTTAAGATCAACTACATGTCAGTTGGGCTATATCCAGTGGAAGCTGCTGAGAGGAGGATGGCTCATAATAATGGCTGGAATGGAGTCAATGGAATGGTATCAACCACATGGAAACCACGTGTGTTGGATGTGTTTGATACCACTCCATTGACTCCATTCCAGCCATTATTATGAGCCGTCCTCCCCTCAGCAGCCTCCACTGGCTGTATCATATTTATGTGGTTTCTGACATGTTAAAACATCCTTTCAGTTGCTACGGTCTGGTGCACTGCTCAGCCTCACTACAATTCTCAAACACCTACCGTCTCTCTTTAACCCCCCCTTTTCTCTCCTAGTGGTTGAAGCTGAAGGATGTTACATCAGGCAGTATTCACCTCCGTCTGGAGTGGCTCTCTCTGCTGTCCTCTGCTGACAGACTCAGTGAGGTGTGTCCACAGCGCAGTAGTTTGTAAACAAAGATGCTGTGTAAATATTGAGCTGTATCATTCTGCCACTCATCAGTATTTAACTTTTTTGCTTTGACCAGGTAAATCATATTCATATACCTCAAACACCCTTCTCTGTTTCCCCCTGTGATCAGGTTATCCAGAGGAACCGGAATATGACTTGTAAGACTGGAGACCCTCCATCTGCAGCCATCCTGTCTGTCTACCTGGACCGCGCTCAGGACCTGCCTGTGAGTACTGACTGACTGTGGCCATGTTCCAGGATGTCTTTAGTGCAGTCGTACTGCACAGATGATCAGATCTCACCATGCCTAGGGAAGTGTTTAACTTCTCAGGAACTGCTGTAAAGACGACCTGGAACGCAACCTGATCTTATATCAGTGTAATGTGTTGTCTTTCAGAGGAAGAAGGGTAATAAGGACCCCAGCCCCATGGTGCAGCTGTCTGTACAGGACACAACCAAGGAGAGTAGGGTAGGAATTCACCACCACACACTCTCAGAGAGCCTGACTGTAACCATTCTACCTAACCTAACTAGTATCTCATATGTTCCATCACATATAGTGGATAACGTCTTCCCTCTTGTCTCTAGACTTGTTATGGGATCAGAGGGCCTTACTGTTAACATTCTACCTAACCTATAATATAATCATAATATAATGATCATTATATTCTAACCTAGCTGTATATTTCATCATAAATATATCCTCGTCTCTGCCATCTCCAGATCTGTTATCTGACCTCTGACCCTGTGTGGGAAGATGCCTTCACCTTCTATATCCAGGACCCTCGCAAACAGGAACTCGATATTCATGTAAAAAATCTTGTTACAAGCATACTTTCTCTTGTCTGTTAAAGTGTTACAGAAATCCTGTTGTTGCTGTGGTTACTGACACATACTCCCTACTGTTATTTATTCCCATTTCCTTATCCACCTGTCAATCATACCAACACTGCTCTTTAGCTTTCCCTCCTCCTCCTCTTCATCTTCCTCCTCTTCCCCTTCACCTCCACCTCTTCCCCTTCCTCCTCCTCCACCTCTTCCCCTTCACCTCCACCTCTTAACCCTCCACCTCTTCCTTCTCTCCCCCTCCTCCTCCTCTCCCCTTCACCCTCCTCCACCTCTTCCCTTCACCCTCCAACCTCTTAAACCCTCCACCTCTTCCTCTCTCCCCCTCCTCCTCTTTTCCCCTTCACCCCACCTCTTAACCCTCCACCTCTTCCTTCTCCTCCCTCCTCCTCCTCCTCCCTTCACCTCCTCCACCTCTTCCTCCCCCTCTCCTCTTCGCCTTCACCCTCTCCACCCATCCTCCTCCCTCTCTCTTCTCCTCACCCTCTCCACCTCATCCTCCTCCCCCACCTCTTCCCCTTCACCCTCTTCCACACCTCATCCTCCTCCCCCACCTCTCCCCTTCACCCTCTTCCACCTCATTCTCCTCCCCCACCTCTTCCCCTTCACCCTCTCTCCACCTCATCCTCCTCCCCCACCTCTTCCCCTTCACCCCTCTTCCACCTCATCCTTCCCCCCACCTCTTCCCTTCACCCCTCCACCTCTCCTCCTCCCCCACTCTTCCCCTTCACCTCACCCTTAACCCTCCACCTCTTCCTCCTCCCCCTCCTGTCCTCCTTCACCCTCCTCCTGCTCCTCCTCCTCCCTCTCTCCCAGGTGAAGGATGATGACCGGGCTCTGTCTCTTGGCAGTCTGACCATCCCACTGACCCGTCTGCTGGCTAGTCCTGACCTCAGCATGGATCAGTGGTTCCAGCTGGACATCTCTGGCCGCATCTATATCACATGCTGTTTCTGAGGGGGTGGGAACCCCTCCTCCCTCCCTCCCTCCCTGCCACACACACACCACACACACCACACACCACACACACACACACACACAACACACACACACACACACACACACACACACACACACACACACCACACACCACACAAACACCACACACACAACACCACACACACACACACACACACACACACAACACAGGCATGCACGGAAGCACCGCCGCGCATGACAAAAAACACCCACAAGTTGCACATAAGAATGCAAACACACACCTGCATGCATGGAGACACACACACACACACACACACACACACACAGAAACACAGAGATACAAACACACAGACACACACAGAGACACAGGCACACGGTTATGGCATGACCTGTCCTAATGTTTTCGTTCTGACTAAGCATCTCCCTCTCTTCTCTCTCCTGTGTTATAGGTTCTGTATCTAAATGAGGATGCCTCTCTTATCAGCCCCGTATCTCCTCACCCCCCAAGCCCAGGGGCAGGCCACGGAGACGGGGGTACCACATCAGAGGTAGCCCCCAGGGAAGTGGGTGGAGCCCCCAAACCTGAACCCACACGACCCAACAGACCACCCCTGACTCGGACTTCGCTAGTGAGTGAGTCCGCTAACAGACACACACACACACACACACACACACCCACACACACACACACACACACCACACACACACACACACACACCACACACACACACACACACACACACACACACACACACACACACACACACACACACACACACACACACACACCACACACATACACACGCTCCTCTCACCGTATGGTGTGCTGCATATCCACCTGGCGGAGGCCAGTAACCTGATAGCCAAGGATAACGTATTGTATAGTGTACTCTCTCTCTCCATATTTCTCATCCTCCCTCTCTCTACCCATCCCTCCCCCTCTCTAGGGAGTGCTGCGTATCCACCTGTGGAGGCCAGTAACCTGATAGCCAAGGATAACTTCATAGGGGGCATGGTGAAGGGGAAGAGTGACCCCTACGTCAAGATCAGGGTGGCAGGAGTCACCTTCGCCAGCCACACCATCAAAGAGAACCTGAACCCCTCCTGGAACGAACTCTACGAGGTAGAATAAACAGAGGGAATATATGAAGCAGCTGTGCTGGATATCCACAGTATTTTCAGTACATGGTGTCTCCGACACTGCAATCTATGCTCTCATACTGTAAACAATAATGAGGGGATTATTCATTAATGCAAATTTAGACCTATTAAAGATTGTTGTGGAAAACGTCAAGCACCTCTGTGTCCTCAGATTATCTTAACCCAGTTGCCTGGTCAGAGATCCAGTTTGAGCTGTTTGATAAAGATCTGGACCAGGATGACTTCTTGGGAGGTGAGGTTCTGACAGATAACATGGTGCCTCAAAACAAGTCAGAATCATTCTGCTGAATACATTTATGTTTTGTTTGTTACAGGTTCAAGTTAAACCTGCGAGACATCATCAGCACACAGTTCACTGATGAGGTAACATCTAACTATTCACTATAAGTGATTGTTTTTCTGACGATTTAGCTGTGTTTTCTGTATGGCCAGTGGTAGAGCTATGCCTCCAAAATATGTCTCTCTTACATTATTGTAATGTACTCTGATAATCTATCTTGTGGTACTCTGATAATCTGATGGTGGTACTCTGATAATCTGATGGTGGTACTCTGATAATCTGATGGTGGTACTCTGGTAATCTGATGGTACTCTGGTAATCTGATGGTACTCTGGTAATCTGATGGTACTCTGGTAATCTGATGGTACTCTGGTAATCTGATGGTACTCTGGTAATCTGATGATACTGGTAATCTGATTACTCTGGTAATCATGTGTCTGTTTCTATCACAGTGGTACACTCTGAATGATGTGTAAGTCAGTCGGGTTCACCTGGTCATGGAGTGGCTCCCCACGGTCTCAGAGTCCGCCAGACAAATCAGGTTAGCTTCCCCTGTTCTCTTCCTTGCTTTTTCCCCCTCTCTCTTCTCTCTCCCACTCTCTCTCTTCTCTCTCTCTCCCCCCTCTCTCTTCTCTCCCCTCCCCCTCTCTCTCTCTTCTCTCTCCCTTCCCCTCTCTCTCTCTCTTTCTCTCTCACTCTCACTCTCTCCCCTCCCCCCCTCTCTCTCTCTCCCTCCCCCTCTCTTATTTTCTCACTTTCCCTCTTCCTCTTTTCCCCATACTCTTTCCCTCTGTCTCTCTCTGTCTTTCTTCCTCCCCCTCTTCTCTCTCTCTCCCTCCCTCCCCCTTTCTCTCTCCCTCCCTTCCCCTTTCTCTTTCTCTCCCTCCCCTCTCTCTTCTCTCTCCCTCACTATCTCTCTAATTTTCTCTCTTTCCCTCCCTCTTTCCCTCCATACTCTTTCTTTCCCTCCCCGTATTGTTTCCCTCCATCTCCCTCTCTCTCACACTCTCCCTCTCTGTGATCTCTCTACATTCCTCTCTCTGCTCTACCAGAATCTGGTTCTAACAGTGTATTATAATTCTGAACCTCCAGATCCTGCAGTACCAGGCCCAGCAGCAGTACCAGAACAAGGCAGTGCCGTCGGCTGCTGTGTTGTTTGTGTACCTGGAGAGAGCCCACGGCCTGCCGGTGAGACCTGTGGCCTGCTGCCCTGCTGTGTTGACATACAGTTCTTGTTGTTGATGTTGTCAGTGGTCATATACTGTATAGCCCACAATACATCCTAAGTGTTTATATACATCATGGGTTTTGGTTTTATTACTATATATTGACATTTCAGGACTGGTTTGTATATTTGTTGTTTATGTACATTTGTCGATGTTGATTCTATTGCAGCCCTTTAATTTATTTTATCCACAGTTGAAGAAAAATGGAAAGGAGCCAAAAGTGGGGGCAGAGATTTCGCTGAGGGCCATGTCATACAAGACCAAGGTAAGCGTATCTTATAGACGGGTTGGTTGTTTAGCAACAAAAGTGAAACAAGCCAACTAGGATTCCCACAAGGCAGCTTCTTGTCACTGTTGCTAGCTATCTGTCCGTCCAGAATCACGACAACTCATGGACTTCTGCCACGTTGAAACGTGCACATCATTTTGGTGACGTTGTCAGCTAAGCCATCTATATTTCTCTAGACTCATGTCTATTTACAGATATGCTTACTAGAGAATACAAAAGGAAGTATGGACAATTTTTCCATCCATCTCTTTTTCAAAGGTGTGCGAGCGCTCTACGTCTCCTCGGTGGGATGAAGCGTTCCACTTCCTGGTTCGTGACCCTAAAGAGGAACTCCTTATAGTGAAGGTGAGTGAAGGGACCACCAGGGTTGTAAACTATACATTTGTTTTACTGTATGAATGTCTTGGCTTAACAATGATTTACTCTTGCTGCTGATAAGTGTTAACACGTTTTCATAGATTGCTTACACATATGCCATTCAAACCTGGGAGACAATGGAACGATAACAGTGGAATGATGACATTACGGTGCCCTACGCTGTCTCTGATCACTGTGTGTGTGTATATGTGCGTGCAATCGTGAGTGCATGCTTGTCTGTTTGTTTCGTGTGCACCCATCTCTGTGTGTGCCTGTTTCTCTGTGTGTGTGTAGCTGTCCCACAGCTGGGGCCAGGCCATGGGCACGGTGGTGTTGCCCCTGAGAGAGGTGCTGTCAGAGCAGGGCCTGGTGCTGGACCGATGGCTGAATCTGAACGGGGCCCTCCCAGAGAGCCAGATTCTACTGAGGGCCACACTCAAGGTTAACTCATAATAAAGACACGCACACTCTGTACCAAACCACTGTCCAGACCTGGGTTCAAATAGTTTTTTTATTCTTCCAAATTCTGTATCTGTGCTAGATTGAGCTTGTCTGACACAATGGAACAGGGAAGTGTAAACTCTGCCCATCTGGCATGTCAGGCAGAGGCTCAATCAAATGCTCAAAGTATTTGAAAGAAAAACAAGTACTGCTAAAGTGTCACACATGTTGAGCAGATGTTATTGGTCACATACACATGTTGAGCAGATGTTATTGGTCACATACACATGTTTAGCAGATGTTATTGATCACATACACATGGTTAGCAGATGTTATTGGTCACATACACATGGTTAGCAGATGTTATTGGTCACATACACATGTTGAGCAGATGTTATTGGTCACATACACATGTTTAGCAGATGTTATTGGTCACATACACATGGTTAGCAGATGTTATTGGTCACATACACAAATAACCAATCTGCTAACATGTGGTATCTCAACCATGTGTAAGGGTGTGACCAATAAACATCTACTAACCATGTGTTATGTGACCATAACACTGCTGACCGTAGTAATGTGACCTAAATAACATCTGCTAACCTTTATGTTATGTGACCAATAACATCTACTAACCATGTGTATGTGACCAATAACATCTACTAACCAGTGTAATGTGACCAATAACATCTGCTGCACAATGTGTTTATGTGACCAATAACATTGCTAAACATGTGTATGTGACCAATAACATCTGCTGACCATGTGTATGTGACCAATAATATCTGCTAAACATGTGTATGTGACCAATAACATCTGCTTAACCTGTGTATGTGACCAATAACATCTACTAACCATGTGTATGTGACCAATAACATTGCTAACATGTGTATGTGACCAATAACATCTGCTGACCATGTGTATGTGACCAATAACATCTGCTGACCAATGTGTATGTGACCAATAACATCTGCTAACCATGTGTATGTGACCAATAACATCTGCAACCATGTGTATGTGACCAATAACATCTGCAACATGTGTAATGTGACCAATAACATCTGCTAACCCGTGTATGTGACCAATAACATCTGCTAACCATGTGTGTATGTGACCAATAACATCTGCTAAACATGTGTATGTGTGCCAATAACATCTGCTAACCATGTGTATGTGACCAATAACATCTGCTTAACATGTGTATGTGACCAATAACCATCTGCTAACCATGTGTATGTGACCAATAACATCTGCTAACCATGTGTATGTGACCAATAACATCTGCTAACATGTGTATGAACAATAACATCTGCTAACCACGTGTATGTGACCAATAACATCTGCTAACCATGTGTATGTGACCAATAACATCTGCTAAACATGTGTATGTGGCACATAACATCTGCTAACCATGTGTATGTGACCAATAACATCTGCTAACCATGTGTATGTACCAATAACATCTGCTAACCATGTGTATGTGACCAATAACATCTGCTAACATGTGTATGTGACCAATAAATCTGCTAACCATGTGTATGTGACCAATACATCTGCTACCATGTGTATGTGACCAATCACTTGCTAAACATGTGTATGTGACCAATAACATCTGCTAACATGTGTATGTGACCAATAACATCTGCTAAAATGTGTATGTGACCATAACATCTGCTTAACATGTGTATGTGACCAATAACATCTGCTAACCATGTGTATGTGACATAACATCTGCTAACCATGTGTAGTGACCAATAACATCTGCTAAACATGTGTATGTGACCAATAACATCTGCAACCACGTGTATGTGACCAATAAATCTGCTAACCACGTGTATGTGACCAATAACATCTGCTAACATGTGTATGTGGCCAATAACATCTGCTAACCATGTGTAATGTGAACAATAACATCTGCTACCATGTGTATGTGACCAATAACATCTGCTAACCATGTGTATGTGACCAATAACATCTGCTAAACATGTGTATGTGACCAATAACATCTGCTTAACCATGTGTATGTGACCAATAACATCTGCTTAACATGTGTATGTGACCAATAACATCTGCTAACCATGTGTATGTGACCAATAACATCTGCTAACCATGTGTATGTGACCAATAACATCTGCTAACACGTGTATGTGACAATAACATCTAGCTAACCATGTGTATGTGACCCAATAACATCGCTAAAACAGTGTATGTGGCCAATAACATCTGCTAACCATGTGTATGTGACCAATAACATCTGCTTAACATGTGTATGTGACCAATAACATCTGCTAACCATGTGTATGTGACCAATAACATCTGCTACCATGTGTATGTGACCAATAACATCTGCTAAACACGTGTATGTGACCAATAACATCTGCTAACCACGTGTATGTGACCAATAACATCTGCTAACCATGTGTATGTGACCAATAACATCTGCTAACATGTGTATGTGGCCAATAACATCTGCTAACCATGTGTATGTGACCAATAACATCTGCTAACCATGTGTATGTGACCAATAACATCTGCTAAACATGTGTATGTACCAATAACATCTGCTAACATGTGTATGTGACCAATAACATCTGCTAAACACGTGTATGTGACCAATAAATCTGCTAACACGTGTATGTGACAATAACATCTGCTAACCATGTGTATGTGACCAATAACATCTGCTAAACATGTGTATGTGGCCAATAACATCTGCTAACCATGTTATGTGACCATAACATCTGCTAACCCATGTGTATGTGACCAATAACATCTGCTAACCATGTGTATGTGACAATAACATCTGCTAAACATGTGTATGTGACCAATAACATCTGCTAACCATGTGTATGTGACCAATAACATCTGCTAACCATGTGTATGTGACCAATAACATCTGCTAAACATGTGTATGTGACCAATAACATCTGCTCAACATGTGTATGTGACCAATAAACTCTGCTAAACATGTGTATGTGACCATAACCTGCTTAACATGTGTATGTGACCAATAACATCTGCTAACCATGTGTATGTACCAATAACATCTGCTAACCATGTGTATGTGACCAATAACATCTGCTAAACATGTGTATGTGACCAATAACATCTGCTAACCACGTGTATGTGACCAATAACATCTGCTAACCCGTGTATGTGACCAATAATCTGCTAACCATGTGTATGTGACCAATAACATCTGCTAAACATGTGTATGTGGCCAATAACATCTGCTAACCATGTGTATGTGACCAATAACATCTGCTAACATGTGTATGTGACCAATAACATCTGCTAACCATGTGTATGTGACAATAACATTGCTAACCATGTGTATGTGACAATACATCTGCTAAACATGTGTATGTGACCAATAACATCTGCTAACCACGTGTATGTGACCAATAACATCTGCTAACCATGTGTATGTGACCATAACACTGCTAATGTGTATGTGACCAATAACATCTGCTACATGTGTATGTGACCAATAACATCTGCTAACCATGTGTATGTGACCAATAACATCTGCTAACCATGTGTATGTGACCAATAACATCTGCTAACCATGTGTATGTGACCAATAACATCTGCTAACCATGTGTATGTGACCATAACATCTGCTAACCATGTGTATGTGACCAATAACATCTGCAAACATGTGGTATGTGACCAATAACATCTGCTCAACTGTGTATGTGACCAATAACATCTGCTAACCATGTGTATGTGACCAATAACATCTGCTACCATGTGTATGTGATCAATAAATCTGCTAACATGTGTATGTGACCAATAACATCTGCTCAACATGTGTATGTGACCAATAACATCTGCTCAACATGTGTGACACTTTAGCAGTACTTGTTTTCTTTCAAATACTTTGAGCATTTGATGAGCCTCTGCCTGACATGCCAGATGGGCAGAGTTTACACTTCCCTGTTCCATTGTGTCAGACAAGCTCAATCTAGCACAGATACAGAATTTGGAAGAATAAAAAAACTATTTGAACCCAGGTCTGGACAGTGGTTTGGTACAGAGTGTGCGTGTCTTTATTATGAGTTAACCTTGAGTGTGGCCCTCAGTAGAATCTGGCTCTCTGGGAGGGCCCCGTTCAGATTCAGCATCGGTCCAGCACCAGGCCCTGCTCTGACAGCACCTCTCTCAGGGGCAACACCACCGTGCCCATGGCCTGGCCCCAGCTGTGGACAGCTACACACACACAGAGAAAACAGGCACACACAGAGATGGGTGCACACGAAACAAACAGACAAGCATGCACTCACGATTGCACGCACATATACACACACACAGTGATCAGAGACAGCGTAGGGCACCGTAATGTCATCATTCCACTGTTATCGTTCCATTGTCTCCCAGGTTTGAATGGCATATGTGAAGCAATCTATGAAAAACGTGTTAACACTTATCAGCAGCAAGAGTAAATCATTGTTAAGCCAAGACATTCATACAGTAAAACAAATGTATAGTTTACAACTGGTGGTCCCTCTCACTCACCTTCACTATAAGGAGTTCCTCTTT
>NC_036847.1:29687711-29692731 GCF_002910315.2 Salvelinus sp. IW2-2015 | reverse complement strand
TGCTAACCATGCTAACCATGTGGTATGTGACAATAACATCTGCTAACCATGTGTATGTGACCAATAACATCTGCCTAACACATTGTATGTGACCAATAACATCTGCTAACCATGTGTATGTGACCAATAACATCTGCTAACATGTGTATGTGACCAATAACATCTGCTCTAACATGTGTATGTGACCATAACATCTGCTAACCATGTGTATGTGACCAATAACATCTGCTACCAGTGTATGTGACCAATAACATCTGCTAACCATGTGTATGTGACCAATAACATCTGCTAAACATGTGTATGTGGCCAATAACATCTGCTAACCATGTGTATGTGACCAATAACATCTGCTTAACATGTGTATGTGACCAATAACATCTGCTAACCATGTGTATGTGACCAATAACATCTGCTAACATGTGTATGTGACCAATAACATCTGCTAAACACGTGTATGTGACCAATAACATCTGCTAACCAGTTGTATGTGACCAATAACATCTTGCTAACCATGTGTATGTGACCAATAACATCTGCTAACCATGTGTATGTGGCCAATAACATCTGCTAACCATGTGTATGTGACCAATAACATCTGCTAACCATGTGTATGTGACCAATAACATCTGCTAAACATGTGTATGTGACCATAACATCTGCTAACCATGTGTATGTGACCAATAACATCTGCTAAACACGTGTATGTGACAATAACATCTGCTAACAGTGTATGTGACCAATAAACATCTGCTAACCATGTGTATGTGACCAATAACATCTGCTAAACATGTGTATGTGGCCAATAACATCTGCTAACATGTGTATGTGACCAATAACATCTTGCTAACCATGTGTATGTGACCAATAACATCTGCTAACCATGTGTATGTGACCAATAACATCTGCTAAACATGTGTATGTGCACATAACATCTGCTAACCATGTGTATGTGACCAATAACATCTGCTAACCATGTGTATGTGACCAATAACATTCTGGCTAAACTGTGTATGTGACCAATAACATCTGCTCACATGTGTATGTGACCAAAATCTGCTAAACATGTGTATGTGACCAATAACATTGCTCTAACATGTGTATGTGACCAATAACATCTGCTAACCATGTGTATGTGACCAATAACATCTGCTAACCATGTGTATGTGACCAATAACATCTGCTAAACATGTGTATGTGACCAATAACATCTGCTAACCACGTTGTATGTGACCAATAACATCTGCTAACCATGTGTATGTGACCAATAACATCTGCTAACCATGTGTATGTGACCAATAACATCTGCTAACATGTGTATGTGTGCCAATAACATCTGCTAACCATGTTGTATGTGACCAATAACATCTTGCTTAACATGTTATGTGACCAATAACATCTGCTAACCATGTGTATGTGACCAATAACATCTGCAACCATGTGTATGTGACATAACATCTGCTAACATGTGTATGTGACCAATAACATCTGCTAAACCACGTGTATGTGACCAATAACATCTGCTAACCATGTGTATGTGACCATAACATCTGCTAACATGTGTATGTGACCAATAACATCTGCTTAACATGTGTATGTGACCAATAACATCTGCTAAACCATGTGTATGTGTCCAATAACAATCTGCCTAACAATTGGTCACATACACATGTTTAGCAGATGTTATTGGTCACATACACATGGTTAGCAGATGTTATTGGTCACATACACATGTTTAGCAGATGTTATTGCGGGTGTAGCAAAATGCTTGTAGCGACTATTTGAACACAGCTCTGCATTCAAATTAACTCAGATTTGTTGTTGTTGTTGCAGTAAAGCAATTTAAGGTTGAGTTTATTCTTCAATATGCATACCTGCCAAGAACTAGACACACACACTCTCTATACCAGTGTTTCCCAACTCCAGTCCTCGAGTACCCCTAACAATACATATTTTTGTTGTGGCCCTGGACAAGCACACCTGATTTTGCTTGTCAACTAATCATCAAGCCCTTGTCAAGTTGAATCATGTGTTTTTGGCTGGGGCTACAACAAAAATGTGTATTGTTGGGGGTACTCGAGGAGCGGAGTTGGGAAACATTGTACCAAACAAACTCACTACTGCCATATGATTTTCATACTCTGTACTAAACTCAACACTGTCCCGTGACTATTCCTCTAAAACAACATGATTGTATTTGCTCTGAACACCCTCTTTCTACATTCATCATGTGAGCTCTTAATACCTTCCATCCTGATAAGCATTTTACTGTCACGCGTTTCTTACTCATAAATATTATATTGTATCTGTTTTTTAAGTGTGTCGTGACTGTGTGTGAAATAACCTTTCAAATGGAATGAACTGAAGCTTGAAACTTGAGTGGAATATGAAATGCACTTTGTCCTGTAGATGTTGAACACCCAGCTGGCAGTGTGTCCTAGTGGTGTGTCCAGTGATACTACTGGGGAGGGCAGTGAGGAGAGAGACCATGTCATCCACAGACGGGACACTGAACCAAACCTACGACACAGATCACCGCTCTCTCAATTGTGAGTCATTCTGAAGCTCAAACTCGCATCAATGCCCCATTGTGTTCCAGTCACATTACAGCACATTGCAGTACAGTACATTACAGTACAGTACATTACAGTACAGCACATTACAGTACAGCACATTACAGTACAGTATAGCACAGTACAGCACAGTACAGCACATTACAGTACAGCACATTACAGTACAGTACAGTACATTACAGTACAGTACATTACAGTACAGCACATTACAGTACAGCACATTACAGTACAGTACATTACAGCACATTACAGTACAGCACATTACAGTACAGTACAGAGAGAGATCATTTTATTTTGTTAATATATAGGCTATTTAATATTAACGAAATAAAATGCGAAACATTACATACACTTTAATAAAAAATAACATGCATTGTATGCCTACTCACCAAAGACTGATTATTAGACAGTTGCGTGCGCTTAGGGATCGTGAGAAAAATGCTGCAAGGCCATTGAGGTTGGCAAAGAAGACCTTGCATTCTTTAAGCTTTGAGGCTCCTTGAGTCAGTACTAAAATTTAGTCGATGTGCATAGCAGTGAATGAATAAGGCCATCGGTGCCCTCTCTTAACTTTAGCCTGCACCCATTGAGTCCAGATGCCATGACTGCTGCGCCATCAAAACACTGTGCCACAACTTTATCCAGACTACATTCATTTTCCTCCAAGAAACGGAAAATAAGAGAGGCAATGTCATCAGCTCGCTTGCCGCTTGTCACATCTTCAAACCGGATAAATCGCTCCTTGACTCCCGTGCCGTCCACATAACGCAGGACGAGTGAGAGCTGTACTCCACTCTGGTGTCCCCAAACGTTTTCAAAAGCACCATTGCTTGTAAGTGCCCAGCCGTACTTTGGTGTCTTCGTTGCTGCCTTGGTTAGACAACTCAAGTTTGCAAAGCCAGTGTGGCTCCAAACACCAAATCGATCACTTGCAAATAATAGGCATTCCCAGCAGTACAGTTTGCAGTGCTTCTCGGAGCCTGTGAGCCATTGACAGCGCTCATAGTTGAAACTTTGAAAGTGGCGAACGAACGAACCCCTTTCCCGCCTGTGACAGGCTTTGTGGCGTCGGGCGACTCTCCTTAAATGTCTAACTTTTTCTTG
Source organism: Salvelinus sp. IW2-2015 (assembly GCF_002910315.2). Lineage (NCBI taxonomy): Eukaryota > Metazoa > Chordata > Actinopteri > Salmoniformes > Salmonidae > Salvelinus > Salvelinus sp. IW2-2015. The sequence continues at coordinate 29,689,057 of NC_036847.1, read as the reverse complement.
AAATGTTCGTCTTGAGATGGCGTTATAATTATATCCTCGAAACAATCGATATCTTCTCCTCCTTCCGCCATTGTGGGTTCAAAAAACAGTTAGGTAGTACGCGAATTAATTCGTTTATCAAATTCAGTTTCCTAGATCTGCATAGACCTGCCATAAGGACCTGCCTCTCAATATTGGTAATCCAATCAAAAGACGTGGACGCCCTACGCCTGCTAGCTGGCTCCTGTGTAACACTGGAGCCAGCCAGCAGGCGTACAATAGCCAACTCTAAAGCTGATTGGTTGACACAAAATTTTAATTTCCATTCACTTTAAGCTACAAGCGCCTGCACTGTGATTCGAAGGCCAAGAGCAGAGTTTTAGACCCCTGGCAACACATGATGGCTGAATATGATTGGATAAAAGATCTACATAAAGACCAGCCCTCCAAATCTCAACCTGGGGCTGAAGCAGTGCAACCAAGAGGAAAGCTATGAAATGAAGAGTATAACTCTTACTCTGGGGAAAATTTAATACATATTTGTGGGAAAATATATTTAAAAAAAATTATATTCTGATGATGTTTAGGCCAGCAGAGAAGGCCTTGCAGCCCTGACGGCCCACCACTGCCATAACCTTAACCACCATGCTAACACAATGCCTAACCCTAACCTTAAATGAAGACCAAAAACCTGCTTTTTCTTTATATACATTTTTACAATATAGCCAATTTTGACTTTGCAGCTGGCCATCTAGCGGAAATCACTCAGTTCTGCCTCCAGGACAAGATTCATCCCAATAAACGTCAACCTACTCATTGATTATGACTAGGCCCAGAGTTGTTCCTGGTCAGTTGACGAGGTAGGAACAACTCTGGGCCTACTGATGTTTGATTAGAAGCTGATCATTTAAACCACAGAAATGTGATATTTCTATGGTTGAAGTACAGTACACTTGCAGTGAGAAGAACAACGTGTGCCATGCAGGCCCGTTGACATCACTTCTCAGTTCTACTGTACTGTACTGTGCGTACTGTAATGTGCTGTATGCACTGCAATGTGCTATACTGTACTGTGCTTACTGCAATGTTAAACTGCGACTGCAATGTACTGCATGTGCTTGTACTGTACTGTGCTGGTAATATGCTGCACTGTACTGTGGCTGTACTGTAATGTGCTGTACTGTTAATGTACTGTGCTGTAATGTCTGTACTGTAATGTACTGTACTGTAATGTTGCTGTACTGTAATGTGCTGTAATGTGCTGTACTGTAATTGCTGTAACTGTAATGTGCTGTAACTGGTACATGTGCTGTACTGTAACGTGCTGTACTGTAATGTACTGTACTTGTAATGTGCTTGTAATGTAC
>NC_036847.1:29634680-29687686 GCF_002910315.2 Salvelinus sp. IW2-2015 | reverse complement strand
ATTTTGATGTGGATGTAGGCCAATACATTAATATCAGTTGCTTTGATGAGATGTAGGCCAATACATTCATATCAGTTGCTTTGATGTGGATGTAGGCCAATACATTATCATATCAGTGAATTATAGGGTGATGTAGGCCAATACCATTCAGGATCAGGTTGCTTTGTTGTGGGATGTAGGCCAATACATTCATATCAGTTTCTTTGATGTGGATGTAGGCCAATACATTCGTATCAGTTGCTTTGTTGTGGATGTAGCCAATACATCATATCAGTTTCTTTGATGTGGATTGTAGGCCCAATACATTCATATCAGTTGCTTTATGTGGATGTAGGCCAATACATTCAATATCAGTTGCTTTGATGTGGATGTAGGCCAATACATTCATATCAGTGCTTTGATGTGTATGTAGGCCTATACCATTCATATCAGTTGCTTTGATGTGATGTAGCCAATTACATTCATTATCAGTTGAATTTGATGTGGATGTAGGCCAATACATTCATATCAGTTGATTTGATGTGAGATAGGCAATACATTCATATAGTTGCTTGTTGTGGATGTAGGCCAATACATTCATATCAGTTGCTTTTGATGTGATGTAGGCCAATACATTCATATCAGTTGCTTTGTTGTGGATGTAGGCCAATACATTCATATCAGTGCTTTGTTGTGGATGTACCAATACATTCATATCAGTGTATCCTTATTGATTCACCCTTCCCTATTCTATGGGATTGTGTTTGTTTGGCGCCAATGGAAAGTCTACAAAACTATGAGCAAACCAGCCTTGTATTGAATACATGGAATTGGATTGTGATGATACCGATGAATGAGTCCTGCCCACAATGTGCTTATTTTGTGATTTTATATCAAAATGTTTGATTTGATGTGTATGAAATTGTTTGTGAAATGCATAAAAGGAGGACAAACAACAAGGATGAACTTTTTCCCAATGAGAATCTCCCATGTACAGTTTACATGGATTATACATGTATTCATTCACTGCAGGTTAATGTTTCTCATCATGAATGTTGTTCTGGAGGTAGCTCTGCAGACGTGGTCACTAGCTGCACAGCCACAAAGTCATAAAATCTGATTTAAACATAACCATAACCAGTAGCGTCCGTGTGGCCTGGCGCCTGGGCCTTCAGTGAGTCCTACACAGTCCCACCCGAATTAATCCACCTGTTATTACCATCATTTAGATGCCATGCTCTAGACATTTAGACAGAAACGCAGTATAACCAGGCGTTGCGTCACCTTGAAATGACATTTTTTTCAGAGAATTGCAGGGAGAGTACAATACAGTACAGTTCAACTAATAGCAAGAACATAGTCGAGTGCAACAGAGTTTATATTAATATTCTTCTTCTATCCATTTCTGCGCCACAAACTTTGAGCTTTAAGTCCCCCAAAAAATAAATACAGTGTGTTCACTAAACAGCCGCTTGTCGCACCCAAAGCAGTTTCACCGTGATGATAAAACACCATAAACTATTCACACTGAAAATAAAAAAAAAACAAATAATTTGCAACATAGCTATTTGCCATTTTATTGTTAATATATAGGCTATTTAATATTAACGAAATAAAATGCGAAACAACATTACACATTTTAATAAAAAATAACATGCATTGTATGCCTACTCACCAAAGACTGATTATTAGACAGTTGCGTGCGCTTAGGGATCGTGAGAAAAATGCTGCAAGGCCATTGAGGTTGCAAAGAAGACCTTGCATTCTTTAAGCTTTGAGGCTCCTTGAGTCAGTACTAAAAATTAGTCGATGTGCATAGCAGTGAATGAATAAGGCCATCGGTGCCCTCTCCTTAACTTTAGCCTGCACCCCATTGAGTCCAGATGCCATGACTGCTGCGCCATCAAAACACGTGTGCCACAACTTTATCCAGACTACATTCATTTTCCTCAAGAAACGGAAAATAAGAGCGGCAATGTCATCAGCTCGCTTGCCGCTTGTCACATTCTTCAAACCGGATAAATCGCTCCTTGACTCCCGTGTCCGTCACATAACGCAGGACGAGTGAGAGCTGTAGCTCCACTCTGGTGTCCCCAAACGTTTTCAAAGCACCATTGCTTGTAATGCCCAGCCGTACTTTGGTGTCTCGTTGCTGCCTTGGTTAGACAACTCCAAGTTTGCAAAGCCAGTGTGGCTCCAAACACCAAATCGATCACTTGCAAATAATAGGCATTCCCAGCAGTACAGTTTGCAGTGCTTCTCGGAGCCTGTGAGCCATTGACAGCGCTCATAGTTGAAACTTTGAAAGTGGCGAACGAACGAACCCCTTTCCCGCCTGTGACAGGCTTTGTGGCGTCGGGCGACTCTCCTTACAATGTCTAACTTTTTCTTGAAATGTTCGTCTTGAGAATGGCCGTTATAATTATATCCTCGACCAAATCGATATCTCCTCCTTCCGCCATTGTGGTTCAAAAAACAGTTTAGGTAGTACGCGAATTAATTCGTTTATCAAATTCAGTTTCCTAGATCTGCATAGACCTGCCCATAGAACCTGCCTCTCAATATTGGTAATCCAATCAAAAGACGTGGACGCCCTACGCCTGCTAGCTGGCTCACTGTGTAACACTGAGCCAGCCAGCAGGCGTACAATAGCCCAACTCTAAAGCTGATTGGTTGACACAAAATTTTAATTTCCATTCACTTTAAGCTACAAGCGCCTGCACTGTTGATTCTGAAGGCCTAAGAGCAGATTTTAGACCCCTGGCAACACATGATGGCTGAATATGATTGGATAAAAGAATCTAACATAAAGACCAGCCCTCCAAATCTCAACCTGGGGCTGAAGCAGTGCAACCAAGAAGGAAACTATGAAATGAAGAGTATAACTCTACTCTGGGGAATAATTTAATACATATTTGGGGAAAATATATTTAAAAAAAAATTATATTCTGATGATGTTTAGGCCAGCAGAGAAGCCTTGCAGGCCCTGACGGCCCACCACTGCCATAACCTTAACCACCATGCTAACACAAATGCCTAACCCTAACCTTAAATGAAGACCAAAAAACCTGCTTTTCTTTATATACATTTTTACAATATAGCCAATTTTGACTTTGCAGCTGCCATCTAGCGGAAATCACTCAGTTCTGCCTCCAGGACAAGATTCATCCCAATAAACGTCAACCTACTCATTGATTATGACTAGGCCCAGAGTTGTTCCTGGTCAGTTGACGATTGCGAGAACAACTCTGGCCCTACTGATGTTTGATTAGAAGCATGATCATTATCCTCTCTCTGTTCAAAGCAACTGATATTAATGTATTGGCCTACATCCACAACAAAGCAACTGATATGAATGTATTGGCCTACATCCACAACAAAGCAAGATCACAATGGAAGATCACAATGTTGGAGATGATGACTTTGGAGCAATCCAAAGTTATGTATAACTAAAACAACTTATTTCTCTGCATGTACGAAGTATTGTAAAAAAAAAACATAACAATTAGACAGTCCCCATTGCCCACGTCTTTCCATATATTGTACATGATATGGCACTGATGGGGTGGTTTTAGAATTTTGTGCAGTAGTATTTACTGAATGCCGGAAAACAGTGAACACAATTGCACACATTTCTGTTCTGATCAAAACAAGGTTTTAATGTTCTGTGAACAAATCACCTAAGACCTCATTTTGTATTCACTGATGATATTTGTATTTAATGCAAAAGGTGGTCTAAGATATGCAAGTCATGTGCTAAGGCAAGAAAATGATCAGATGTTCTGTAAATATATTTGAGCATTTTATCATTGCTGTTCTGCTATAGATATGTTTCAACACAGATCAAAAATTGCTTGTACAGGATTGAGAAACGGCAATAGGCGAGCGGAGGAGAACACTCTTTTAAAAATGGTGCTATCAGGAACCTAAAAGGGTTCTTCGGCTGTCCACATAGTAGAACCATTTGAAGAACCTGTTTTGGTTCCAGGTAGAACTCTTTTGGGTTCCATGTAGAACCCTTTCCACAGAGGGTTCTATCTGGAATAAAATACAAACATTTCAAATCTGCCACACCCCCTTCGAATCAGCTGTTGTTTTCTCAGAGTAGAAAAGCATAAACATATTGGAAAAAAAATATGCTACTACATTTTATCTATAAAATGTCTAGCACAACTAGCTACGTATCTTTTTATCATTTTTCATATGTATTTTGGGATTCCTACTCTGTAAACGTCATTTGCCTGATGACACGCTAGTGGAGAAGGAGCGTCTCATTTTATACAAGCACATTTGTTTCCACATTTCCTCTCCTCGCCCCCTCCCCTTGATTACCTCTGACCTTTTTCAAAAGGAGGCGAGGAGATGACGGAGGAGAAGACGTGAGGAGTCGAGTAAAACCAATTGAGATTCTCCCCCTGTCTACCTGTGTCTCCTCTCTCAGAGGTGGTCAGAGCCCTGGCCAGGTGAAGCTGCAAATTGGCTACTCAACAGAGGAGAACAGGCTGTTCATCACCGTCCTCTCCTGCAGGTCTGTCCTAAACTACAATACCCATAATGCACTGGATTGGCTGGTGGTTTACAGTACTTTGCCATATAGCCCTATAGCCTCTATAAATCATATACAGTACCAGTCAAAAGTTTGGACAGACCTACTCATTCCAGGGGTTTCTTTATTTTTACTATTTTCTAAATTGTAGAATAACAGTGGACAACAAAACTATGAAATAACACACATGGAATCATGTAGTAACCAAAAAAGTGTTAAACAAATCTAAATATATTCTATATTGGAGATTCTTCAAAGGAGCCATCCTTTGCCTTGATTACGTCTTTGCATTCGCTCAACCAGTTTCACGAGGTAGTCACCTGGAATGCATTTCAATTAACAGGTGTACCTTGTTAAAATTTAATTAATGGAATTTCTTTCCTATTTTACCTTTATTTAACTAGGCAAGTCAGTTAAGAACAAATTCTTATTTTCAATGACAGCCTAGGAACAGGGGGTTTACTGCCTTGTCCAAGAGCTGAACGACAGATTTTCACTTTGTCAGCTCGGGGATTTGATCTTGCAATCTTTCAGTTACTAGTCCTACGCTCTAACCACTAGGCTACCTGACGCCCGTTCTTAAAGTGTTTGAGCCAATCAGTTGTGTTGTGACAAGGTAGTGGTGGTATACAGAAGATAGCCCTATTTGGTAAAATACCAAATATATATTATGGCAAGAACAGTGCAGTCAGAAAAACCATCAAGCACTATGATGAAACTGGCTCTCATGAGGACCGCCACAGGAAAGGAAGACCCAGAGTTGCAGAGGATAAGTTCATTACAGTTACCAGCCTCAGAAATTGCAGGCCAAATAAATGCTTCACAGAGTTCAAGTAACAGACACAGAGGAGGAGACTGCAAATTGCTGCAAAGAAACCACTACTAAAGGACACCAATAAGAAGAAAAGACTTGCACGAGCAATCAGCATTAGACTGGTGGAAATCTGTCCTTTGGTCTGATGAGTCCAAATTTTGAGATTTTTGGTCCCAACCAGCTTGTCTTTGTGAGACACAGAGTAGGTGAACAGATGATCTCTGCATGTGTGGTTCCCACCGTGAAACATGGAGGAGGAGGTGTGATGGTGTGGTTGGTGCTTTGCTGGTGACACTGTCAGTGATTTATTTAGAATTCAAGGCACATTTAACCAGCATGGCTACCACAGCATTTTGCAGCGATACGCCATCCCATCTGGTTTGCGCTTAGTGGGACTATCATTTGTTTTTCAACAGGACAATGACCCAACACACCTCCAGGCTGTGTAAGGGCTATTTGACCAATAAGGAGAGTGATGGAGTGCTGCATCAGATGACCTGGCCTCTACAATCACCTGACCTCAACCTAATTGAGATGGTTAAGGATGAGTTGGACCGCAGAGTGAAGGAAAAGCAGCCAACAAGTGCTCAGCATATGTGGTAACTCCTTCAAGACTGTTGGAAAAGCATTCCAGGTGAAGCTGGTTGAAAGAATGCCAAGAGTGTGCAAAGCTGTCATCAAGGCAAAGGGTGGCTACTTTAACTTTTCTGCGCTACGGATACCGAATACGGGTTCACTTTCCTAAACAACCGCTGAATTGCAGGGCGCCAAATTCAAAAATATTCCTAAAAATATTTATAATCATGCAATCACAAGTGAAATATACCAAAACACAGCTTAGCTTGTTGTTAATCCACCTATYGTGTCAGATTTTGAAAATATATTTTACAGCGAAAGAAATCCAAGCTTTTGTGAGTGTAGCTTTCAATGCTACATCAGCTAGCCCCAAATTAGCATGGTCACGAAAGTGTGAAAAGCAATAAAATTAATCGCTTACCTTAGATAATCTTCGGACATTTCCACTCACGAGACTCCCAGTTACACAACAAATCTTCTTTTGTTCGATAAAAATTACTTTTATCACAAAAAAACGCCATTTGGGTTGCGCGTTATGATGAGAAAAACTACAGCCTCGTTCCAGTCCTGAAAGGAAGATGAAAATTTCCAAACGTATCAGATTAAAAAATATTACTAAAAATATTTATAATCATGCAATCACAGGTGAAATATACCGAAACACAGCTTAGCTTGTTGTTAATCCACCTATCGTGTCAGATTCTGAAAATATATTTTACTGCGAAAGAAATCCAAGCTTTTGTGAGTTTAGCTTTCAATGCTATAACAGCTTAGCCTTATATTAGCTTGGCTAGCTTGGCCACGAAAGTAAGAAAAGCAATCAAATGAATTGCTTACCTTTGATAATCTTCGGGTGTTCCCACTCACGAGACTCCCAGTTACACAACAAATGTTCTTTTTATTCGATAAATATTACTTTTATCACAAAAAAACGCCATTTGGGTTGCGCGTTATGATGAAAAAACAAAAGCCGTGTTCCGTTCGACAAATTCCCAAAAGTATCCGAAACGGTCGTAGAAACATTTAAAATGTTTTTTTATAATCAAACCTCAGGTTGTCTTTAACAAACATAATTGATAATATTTCAACCGGAGCATAACCTATTCATTAAGAGAGAAAATGAAAATGGTGAGCTCCTCCCGCGCGCGCAGGAAATATTCAGAGGACACCTGACCTCTTTTGAAACATCTCGCTCATTTTTCAAAATAAAAGCCTGAAACTATGTCTAAAGCCTGGTCACAGCCTGAGGAAGCCATTGGAAAAAGAATCTGGTTGATAAATGGAGGTTAGACAGGCCAAGAAACAAAGTTTTTTAAAAACAAATATCACTTCCGGGTTACTTTTTCTCAGGATTTCGCTTGCAGAATAAGTATTGTTTTTCTCACAGACAATATTTGGACAGTTTTGGAAACTTTGGAGTGTTTTCTATCCTAATCTGTAAATTATATGCATATTCTACGATCTGGGCCAGAGAAAATGTCCGTTTACGTTGGGTACGTTATTTGAAAAAAATAAAAAAATTCTGACCCCTAGCGCTAAGAAGTTTTTAAAGAATCTTAAATATAAAATATATTTTGACTTGTTTAACACTTTTTTGGTTACTACATGATTCCATGTGTTATTTCATAGTTTGATGTCTTCACTATTATTCTACAATGTGGAAAATAGTTAAAAAGTAAGAAAAACCCTTGAATGAGTAGGTGTGTCCAAACTTTTGACTGGTACTGTACATATTTGTTCGTTCATGTTGTTTGTTTTTTAATGTTATGTAAATGCATTCAGAATATTTGGGATTGTGAACCCATTGTTATATTGTATTTGAATGAATACATCAATATTCTTAAAAAAGAAAGAGAAAAAAGTTGTACCCATAAGACTGTTTCAATGGGCTATTGTTTGTCGACTTCCAGTATGTGATCATTGTGGTTCCTGTACCCAGTGGGCTTCCTGTACCCAGTGGGCTTCCTGTACCCAGTGTATGACACAGTTTGTCATCCAGTCCTCTGTTTACCTCTAGGGGCCTGCCAGCTTGTGGGTCTGCTAAGGACAGCTCCGACCCATATGTCTCCTTTATCCTTCTGCCGGACAAGAACAGGACCACCAAGAGAAAGACCATCACCAAGAAGAGAGACCTCAACCCTGAGTTTAACGAGAGGTGAGATGGGAGTTGAGACTAGAGAGAGGGAATGTGTAGGGACAGGAGATTAGAGACGGGAGGAGACACCAGAAGACTAGAGAGAGGGAATGTGTAGGGACAGGAGGTTTTCCAGACCATGTAACACTGGGCCCTAGTTATACCATAGTTAGTTTTGTGTAATACTAATATCTGATACTGTTTGCTAGCTTTTTGTACGTCTAAAGTCCTAGCCCTATGTATCATACTATCAGCTATACAGTAGTTAGTTATGTGTTATTACTTGCTCTGACTTTGCTGATAGCTACTTTGTTGAGGAAAAGGGTATTTACTATGACTGAGATATGTGCTTGTCCCACCTAGCTATCTTAAGATGGATGCACTAACTGTAAGACACTCTGGATAAGAGCGTCTCTAGATGACTAAAATGTAAATGTAAAATGTGATAATACTATGTGTAGTAGTTATGTATAGTAAAACTATGTGCAGTAGTTATGTATAGTAATACTATGTGTAGTAGTTATGTATAGTAATACTATGGGAACTAGTTGTGTAATACTATGGATAATAGTAATGTGTAATACTACTATGTGTAAGAGGTGTGTAATAGTGGTGTGTAATAATACTATGGGTAATAGTAATTCTATGGGTAATAGTAATATTATGGGTAATAATACTATGGGTAATAGTCATGTGTAATAATACTATGGGTAACGGTTCTGTGTAATACTACTATGTGTAATAGTTATATGTAATACTATGTGTAATAGTTATATGTAATACTACTATGTGTAATAGTTATATGTAATAATACTATGTGTAATAGTTATATGTAATAAATACTGATGGGTAAAAGTACTATGTGTACATGAAATGTGTAATAATACTATTTGTAATAGTTACATGTAATAATACTATGGGTAATTTGTAAGAATACTATGGGCAATATGTAATAATACTATTTGTAATAGTTTATTGCTTACTATATGTTAAAGTTATGTAATAATACTATGGAAGTATTTGTAATAATACTGTGTAATATACTATGTGTAATGGTATGTTAATAATACTATGTATAATAGTTATGTTCAATAATACTTTGTGTAATAGCTATGTGTATATACTGTGGAGTAGTTATTAGTAATACTAGTGTAATAGTTATATGATTACTCTATGTGTAATAGTTATATGTAATTATACTATGTGTATGTTATATGCATTCTACTATGTGTAATAGTTATATGTAATAATACTATGTGTAATAGTTATATGTAATAATACTATGTGTATATGTTATATGTAATAATACTATGTGTAATAGTTATATGTAATAATACTACTGTGTAATAGTTATATGTAATAATACTATGTGTAATAGTTATATGTAATGAATACTATGAAGGTAATGTAATACTATGTGTATAGTTATATATGTTATAATACTTGTGTATAGTTATCATTTAAACTATGTGTAATAGTTATAGTATAAATACTATGTGTATATAGTTCATTGTTTATTATACTATGTGTAATAGTATATATGTAATAATCTATTTGTAATAGTTATGTATAATACTATGTTGTAATAGTTATATGTAATAATACTATGTGTAATAGTTATATGTAATAATACTATTTGTAATGTTCATGTATATCTATGTGTAATAGTTATATGTAATAATACTATGGGTAATAGAAATGTGTCAAGTTTATGTAATTACTATGGTAATAGTAATACTATGTGTAATAGTTATTGTAATAATACTATGGTGTAATAGAAATGTGTCACAGTTATATGTAATAATACTATGGGTAATAGTAATACTATGTGTAATAGTAATATGTAATATACTATGGGTAATATAAAGTGTGTAATAGTTATATGTAATATATATGTGTAATAGTTATATGTAATTAATACATGGTAATATAATGTGTAATAGTATTATGTAATAATACTATGTGTAATGTTATATGTTAATATACTATGGGTATATAAATGTGTATAGTTTATATGTAGTATACTATGTGTAATGAGTTATATGTAATACTATATGTGTAATAGTTATATGTAATAATACTATGTGTAATAGTTATATGTAATAATACTATGTGTAAATAATGTGTAATAAGTTATATGTAATATATATTTGTGTATAGTTATATTGTAATATATATGTGTAATAGTTATATGTATAATAACTATGTGTAATAGTTATATGTAATAATACTATGTGTAATAGTTATTATGTAATAATATATGTGTAAATAGTTTATGTAATAATACTATGTGTAATAGTTATAATGTAATATATACTATGTGTATAGTTATATGTAATAATACTATGTGTTAATAGTTATAGTAATAATACTATGGGTAATAGTTATATTGTAATATAAATAACTAATGTGTTAATAGTATATGTAATAATACTATGGTATAGTAATACTATGTGTAATAGTTATATGTAATAATACTATGTGTAATAGTTATATGTAATATACTATGTGTAATAGTTATATGTGTAATGAATACTATGGGGTAATATGTAATAATACTATTGTAATGTTATATGCATACTATCTATGTGTAATAGTTATATGTAATAATCTACTATGGGTAATAGTAATATGTATAATATATCTTGTGTATTATAATACTATGTGTAATGGTTATGTCTAATAATACTTTTGTATAATCAGCTATGTGTAATAATACTGTGGAGTTATGTATAATATACTATGTGTAATAGTTATATGCATTTTATAACTATGTGTAATAGTTATATGTAATAATACTATGTGTAATAGTTATATGAAATAATACTATGGGCAATAGTAATATGTGATACTACTGTGTAATAATACTATGTGTAATAGGTATGTCTAATAATACTATGTATAATAGCTATGTGTAATAATACTGTGGAGTAGTTATGTATAATAATACTATGTGTAATAGTTATATGCATTACTACTATGTGTAATAGTTATATGTGATAATACTATGTGTAATAGTTATATGTGATAATACTATGTGTAATAGTTATATGTAATAATACTATTTGTAATAGTTATATGTAATAATACTATGTGTAATAGTTATGTCTAATAATACTATGTTTAATAGCTATGTGTAATAATACTATGTTTAATAGCTATGTGTAATAATACTGTGTAGTAGTTATGTATAATAATACTACGTGTAATAGTTATGTGTAATAATTATGTAATACTGGTTATTTCATATATTCGTATCTGGCATTGTATGTCTTATTATTTTGTGCAGGTTTGACTTTGACTTCACTCTGGAGGAGTGCATGCAGAGAAGACTTGACCTAACTGTCAAAAACAACGTATCCTTCATGAGCAGGGAGAGAGAGCTCATTGGAAAGGTATTATTTGTGTAAAATCCTTAAATATACAGTACCAATCAAAAGTTTGGACACACCTACTCATTCAAGGGTTTTTCTACATTGTACAATAATAGTGAAGACATCAAAACTATGAAATAACACATATGGAATCATGTAGTAACCAAAAAAGTGTTATATTATATATTTTAGAATCTTCAAAGTATCCACCCTTTGCCTTGATGACAGCTTTGCGCACTCTTGGCATTATCTCAACTAGCTTCACCTGGAATGCTTTTCCAACAGTCTTGAAGGAGTTCCCACACATGCTGAGCACTTGTTGGCTGCTTTTCCTTCACTCTGCGGTTCAACTCATCCCAAACCATCTCAATTGGGTTGAGGTTGGGTGATTGTGGATGCCAGGTCATCTGATGCAGAACTCCATCACTCTCCTTATTGGTCAAATAGCCCTTACACAGCCTGGAGGTGTGTTGGGTCATTTTCCTGTTGAAAAACAAATGATAGTTCCACTAAGCGCAAACCAGATGGAATGGCGTATCACTGCAGAATGCTGTGGTTGCCATGCTGGTTAAGTGTACTTTGAATTCTAAATAAATCACTAACAATGCCACTAGCAAAGCACCCCCACACCATCACACCTTCTCCTCCATGCTTCACTGTGGGAACAACACTTGCAGAGATCATCCGTTCACCTACTCTGCGTCTCACAAAGAGACGGAGGTTGGAACCAAAAATCTAAAATTTGGACTCCTCAGACCAAAGATCATATTTCCACAAGTCTAATGTCCATTGCTCGTGTCTCTTGGCCCAAGCAAGTCTCTTCTTCTTATTGATGTCCTTTAGTAGTGGTTTCTTTGCAGCAATTCGACCATGGAGGCCTGCTTCACACAGTCTCCTCTGAACAGTAGATGTTGAGATGTGTCTGTTACTTGAACTCTGTGAAGCATTTATTTGGGTTGAAATTTCTGAGGCTGGCAACTCTAATGAACGTATCCTCTACAGCAGAGGTAACTCTGGGTCCTCCTTTCCTGTGGCAGTCCTCATGAGAGCCAGTTTCATCATAGTGCTTGATGGTTTTTGCGACAGCACTTGAAGAAACCTTGAAAGTTCTTGAAATGTTCCGGATTGACTGACCTTCATGTCTTTAAGTAATGATGGACTGTTGTTTCTCTTTGCTTATTTGAGCTGTTCTTGCCATAATATGGACTTGGTCTTTTACCAAATAGGGCTATCTTCTGTATACCACCTCTACCTTGTCACAGCACAAACGATTGGTTCAAACGCATTAAGAAGGAAAGAAATTCCACAAATTAACTTTTAACAAGGCACACCTGTTAATTGAAATGCATTCCAGAGTGTGCAAGTCTGTCAACAAGGCAAAGGGTGGCCACTTTGAATAATCTCAAATATACAATGTATTTTGATTTGTTTAACACTTATTTTGGGTACTACATTATTCCATGTGTGTTATGTCATAGTTTTGATGTCTTCACTATTATTCTACAATGTAGAAAATAGTCAAAATAAAAACCTGGAATGAGTAGGCGTGTCACAACTTTTGACTGGTACTGTATTTTCTCTAATTATTTATCCCATTTAGTTGTTCTAATGTAATATGGACTTCTCCAAGTGATGTGAACTGTTTTTGTCGTTCTGTTTAGTTACAGCTAGATCTTGACCAGATAGACCTGGAGAATGGCGACACACAATGGTAAGTGCCTTCCCATGTGCTACCTCTTCTACATTTGTTCATATTCATTCCACATGACTCTGATTGATAAGATCTCCTACTTTCTCAGGTACGATTTAGTAGAGGAGACCAATTAGATGAGAGGATGGCCTCACTTTCCTGCAGTGCAATGTTACTTTTACTGTTGCTTCTTCTGTATGGTTTATTTTATATTTTTATTCAGCTAATGCACAATAGGACCACCACTGAAGAATTGCTTATATTACCTATCATCCCAACAATATCACAATTTATCTGTAAATTGAATAATTTCAAATGATAGGTTTGGTTCGTCTTATTACCGTCTTACGTAGGCTCTGTAAGAAAGAATTCCTAAATTCTAGAATTCCTAATTCGAGTCTGAAAAAGTGTTCTTTAGAATCTTTTGTCTGAGTAGATATTTGATATGAAGGCAACTATGTCGCTCCTAAAGGAATCTATCTTGAAAAGCACAAAGTATTTTATCAACCCCATAGTTCAGAAAATGTAGCAAAAATCCTGAACATTTTAAACCTTCAGGTATTTTGAGTTCTCATCACTTCAGTTCTTATTTAATACAAAAGTAATTGTTCTCAGAGGGTACTTTCTTACTTTGTTGCATTGTTTCATTTGTTTTATTGCAAAACTATATCAACCATCTTGAGATAAGTGTTTGAGTGTTAATTGAGACCAAGGCCCAACATACTGAGTAACGGGTACCGGTAGATATGATGATGAGGGTGCTGAAATGTTACCCTGTAGTCTCAGAGCGTTTATGTGCCATCATGCATGTTTACAATCCTGAAGTTATTACTTTTATCTTTGTTAAAAAAAACGTTTGATTTAATCAATCCTTTTGTTACACTGTTTTTCTGTTGCTAATTTTGCCTTATATATTCCAACACTGTGTCATTTTTGAGAAGATTGAGAATGTTTATGATCTACTGATTGTGTTCATTCTGTTCCAAATGAAGAAGTTTTGTATGTTTTATCAGATTTATTTAAAAGCTGATTTTATAATTCAGGAAATGTGTTAGGGAATGACCCAGACATCACATTTGCCACTGAAAACACACTCTAGCTGTACAGTAATGCACCGTCTGAATCACTGTGCTTTTATTTGATAAAGAGAACATTATATGTGTAGAAATTAAATATGTAGCTGTATCATGAATGTGTATGTTCACAGTCCAAGACAGCATTGTGTCATATACAGTATGTTTGTGTGTGATTGAATGTGTTTGTTGTGCCAGTAGTGGCCTGAGTTCTGCAATAAGTCAGTCAATCAGGCATGTTACAAGTTGTGTGTTACAAACTTAGACAAGAGTGCTGTTTAGTCCAGGACTGGACTTCATTTGTGTCCAGGTCACCTGCTCTGGAAGAAGTGAGCTACTTTTGTGGCAAGGAAATGTTCATCCCCCACTGTCATTTCACTGCCAAGGCTTGTTAAAATACTTGAAAATGTTTGTTGGCAATTTTTGTTGTATAAGAGCGAGAGTAGAGAGAGACGTATAGAGAGAACAGCTCCTGCGCTTTCACACATGCATAACAATCGCCACATGTCTGTGTCGCACTTTCATTAAACGTTTGCACTTTCAAAATCCCAGTCTGTTGGTCTTCTTTATGCTGGGCGACAAAACAAAACAAATGTCAACTTTTTTAAATCTTCTGATAAATCAAGATGATCCCAATCTTCCCTCGTCCTGTTACTCACCTCTTCTGACAGACATTACCTTCGTACCAAATGACACCCTATTCCCCATATACCCATATACAGCACTACTATTGACCAGAGCCCTATGGGAATAGGGTGCCATTTGTAACGCAATAAATATCTCATAAGATTAGCGGAAATCTTGTATACCCCTTGTAGACTACACTGAAGATTTATTGGCGTTAATGTCAAGCGATAAATACATTGTGTATGTGATGTATGCATATTGTTGGCGCTGTAGTCATGATTAATGAACATTCATTGTCTAACCACCAGGTGGCAATAAAGTGCTGATACCAAATCTACCCATATGTAGCAGGGCCTTTCTCAACTATAACAGATGTGAGTGAGTAGCAGAGAGAGAGAGAGAACGTGATTGAAAAGCCAACGGATCAATAGAGAGGGCTTTCCTTTGAAGACAGAGGCGGGGCAATGGCAGACACTCTGCCTTCTGAGTGGAAGAAACATCGAAGAGTCTTCCAGTCAGGATCACACAACGATAATGAATGGAAAGGCATCGTAGCCAAGAAAATTCAGCTCAGCAACTAAGTAGCCTTGCTTTAGGTTGGATTATTATTGAAAGAAGAATTCACAGAAAGAAATGGAAATGGATTGGCCGGGTAAATCGGAGACCATTCTTTGGAACAGAAAACAATTGTATCCTCATTGTTACTGTTGAGATTAGGTTCCGTTTAGAGTAAATGACATATTAGTGTTCTTTACAAATGCAAAAGTAGCAGTTATTTTTAATTGAGACAGAATGAAACTGGTGTGGTGTAAACTTTTGATTTAAACTGAAACGTTTGAAACAGAAGCGGCTGTGATTTGGAATAACGCACTGGTGCATTTTGGAGGAACAGAGGGCACTTTCCACTTTTGGAAAAACTCTGGAATAACGTCGTAAGAAGGAACTTAATTTATTTTACTTAAAGGATACATTACTTATTTTAACCATGGGGAATATTGAGAGTGTGGATGGACAGTCGGACAATATGAAGCATCATATAATGCCGTTGAAAGTGCCCATTCCTGACCAGTCGGAGTTGGAGGAGAGATTTGCTTTAGTTTTGGTAAGTGACTGTTGCCTCAGATAAATGTTTGAATTGAAATGGCTTCTGGGTTTGGTTTCCTGTGTTCCAGACTGTCACAGAGGGGCCATATCAAACTTCAAAAGCGCACAATTAACATAAAAAAACATGAGGCTACCTACTGATCTGTCATGCTGACGTGATACAGTGTAGACCATTTATCATGAGTCCAGAACATATTACCTACCATATGGTAGGCTTTAAGAGGATGTGTGACTTTTTCCTTTAAATTAGTGGCCTAAAGTTTATTTTGATTAGGTGAAACAGCTCACACAAGCAACACTTATTTTTTTATTAAGATATTCCTTTTATCATATGGATCAGTTGTTTGGGTACCCCCAAACAGGTTTCTAACATCAGTAGCACAGGGAAAACAAGAAAATACAATTTATCTAACACAAATGGTTAATCAAGACAATACATATTTCTCAGCCTAGTGCACTGTGGTCTACAGTAAGACAGTGGATCTGTTTATATAGTCTCGTGTGTCCTTGTGGAAAGAAATATGTCATCATAATAGTGAGCAAAACTAAACTATCCCACTTTTCCTTTATTCCGTTGTAATGATATAGTTGCTGATACCGGTATTCTAAATTGGCAGATCCATTCTGTCCCACCCCCATCTGCTTTCTGTTTCTCCCCCTCTCGCTCCTGCGGTTCTTTTGTTTCCAAAAAGTCAGCTCGAGGCTTTGGGCTAATTTACTGAAGTCTAGGGCCTTGTGCAAGAATTGGCTCGTTTTCAGAGTAACATTTCACTTTTATTATCAAACCTTTAATGACACGTATATGGCCCAAATTCTCGTTATGGAATTCCCTTTTTTTAATTTAAAATTTATGCACAGTCGCTTTCAGATTATTCGCTGACAGATTCCAACAACAACATTTTCTGAATTCCCCTAAAACTCCCACACCCGTGAGATCGTAAAAGAGAACCACACCATCTCCTCTATTGCTCTGCTCACCATCTTCGCATGGTTCACCATCCATCTTCGCATGGCTCACCAGCTTGGCATGGCTCACCATCTTGGCATGGCCCATCTTGCAGGCTTGAGTTGTGCTGGGGTTTTGTGATGCTGTGTAGCCTACACAATCAAAACACACTTTACCCATTCAGCGACACAGTTTAAGTGTCAAATGTGTCTGTCATCCTAAATCAAGAGACTAAGAACATGATGCACTATTATGAACCCTAAAAAATAAGTTGCTGGACTTTGTTTTTATTGGAATGGAATACCTTGGATTCCAGAAAATAGTGGACATCCGGTGATGGATAGTATAGCACAATAATCCCTGTAATGTAAATTATGAAATAGAGGGCTATATGCCTTCATTATGGTTTATAATATATTTATAATGACTTTAACACACTTTAATCATAATAAGATTTGTTATTGTGACAAACTCTCACCACCATTGGAATATTTTTCTACATAGCTGTGTCAATAGCAGAGCTATGTGCAGTGGTTATGCAAATTGTATTTTTTATATTTTTAATATTTTTATTTCACCTTTATTTAACCAGGTAGGCAAGTTGAGAACAAGTTCTCTTTTACAATTGCAACCTTGCAACCTTGGCCAAGATAAAGCAAAGCAGTTCGACACATACAACAACACAGAGTTACGCATGGAGTAAAACAAACATACAGTCAATAATACAGTAGAAAAATAAGTTTATATACAATGTGAGCAAATGAGGTGAGATAAGGGAGGTGAAGGCAAAAAAAAGGCCATGGTGGCGAAGTAAATACAATATAGCAAGTAAAACACTGGAATGGTTGATTTACAGTGGAAGAATGTGCAAAGTAGAGATAGAAATAATGGGGTGCAAAGGAGAAAAATAAATAAATACAGTAGGGGGAGAGGTAGTTGTTTGGGCTAAATTATAGATGGGCTATGTACAGGTGCAGTAATCTGTGAGCTGCTCTGACAGCTGGTGCTTAAAGCTAGTGAGGGAGATAAGTGTTTCCAGTTTTAGAGAGTTTGGAGTTCATTCCAGTCATTAGCAGCAGAGAACTGGAAGGAGAGGCGGCCAAAGGAAGAATTGGTTTTGGGGGTGACCAGAGAGATATACCTGCTGGAGCGCGTGCTACAGATGGGTGCTGCTATGGTGACCAGCGAGCTGAGATAAGGGGGGACTTTACCTAGCAGGGTCTTGTAGATGACCTGGAGCCAGTGGGTTTGGCGACGAGTATGAAGAGGGCCAGCCAACGAGAGCGTACAGGTCGCAGTGGTGGGTAGTATATGGGGCTTTGGTGACAAAACGGATGGCACTGTGATAGACTGCATCCAATTTATTGACTAGGCTATTGGAGGCTATTTTGTAAATGACATCGCTGAAGTCGAGGATCAGTAGGATGGTCAGTTTTACAGGGGTATGTTTGGCAGCATGAGAGAAGGATGCTTTGTTGCGAAATAGGAAGTCAATTCTAGATTTAGTTTTGGATTGGAGATGTTTGATGTGAGTCTGGAAGGAGAGTTTACAGTCTAACCAGACACCTAGGTATTTGTAGTTGTCCACATATTCTAAGTCAGAACCGTCCAGAGTAGTGATGTTGGACGGGCGGGCGGGCAGGTGCAGGCAGCGATCGGTTGAAGAGCATGCATTTAGTTTTACTTGTATTTAAGAGCAATTGGAGGCCACAGAAGGAGAGTTGTATGGCATTGAAGGTCGTCTGGAGGGTTGTTAACACGGTGTCCAAAGAAGGGCCAGAAGTATACAGAATGGTGTTGTCTGCGTAGAGGTGGATCAGAGACTCACCAGCAGCAAGAGAGACATCACTGATGTATACAGAGAAGAGAGTCGGTCCAAGAATTGAACCCTGTGGCACCCCCATAGAGACTGCCAGAGGCCCGGACAACAGGCCTTCCGATTTGACACACTGAACTCTATCAGAGAAGTAGTTGGTGAACCAGGCGAGGCAATCATTTGAGAAACCAAGGCTATCGAGTCTGCCGATGAGGATGTGGTGATTGACAGAGTCGAAAGCCTTGGCCAGGTAAATGAATACGGCTGCACAGTATTGTTTCTTATCGATGGCGGTTAGGATATCGTTTAGGACCTTGAGCGTGGCAGAGATGCAGCAATGACCAGCTCTGAAACCAGATTGCATAGCGGAGAAGGTATGGTGGGATTCGAAATGGTCGGTAATCTGTTTGTTGACTTGGCTTTCGAAGACCTTAGAAAGGCAGGGTAGGATAGATATAGGTCTGTAGCAGTTTGGGTCAAGAGTGTTCCCCCCTTTGAAGAGGGGGATGACCGCAGCTGCTTTCCAATCTTTGGGAATCTCAGACAACGCGAAAGAGAGGTTGAACAGGCTAGTAATAGGGGTTGCAACAATTTCGGCAGATCATTTTAGAAAGAAAGGGTCCAGATTGTCTAGCCCGGCTGATTTGTAGGGGTCTAGATTTTGCAGCTCTTTCAGAACATCAGCTGACTGGATTTGGGAGAAGGAGAAATGGGGAAGGCTTGGGCGAGTTGCTGTGGGGGGTGCAGTGCTGTTGACCGGGGTAGGGGTAGCCAGGTGGAAAGCATGGCCAGCCGTACCAGCCTTATCTTATTCTTACATTTGAAAGCAAAGTTCCTTATCATTATTTCAAAACAAACTGTCCTCAAACCACTAATTTAAGAATCCAAACAAAAGAATACTAATTCTCTTCATTCCACCATGAATCAAAGCATTGTTTCTGAGCCAATATGAATTTTGCTGACCATGTCAGTAAGTCCTGTTAAACCTCTACAAATGTGTTTTCGCACAAGTGTTTGTCCAGTGTTTCCCACTAATATGATCAACCTCTCCACATCACACCACACCCAGCCTGAGTTTAGCATCTGTGTGTGGACTTTACAGTAACATTTTTGGCATGTCCCAGAAACACTGCAGCTGGTATCTTCTTGGTATGATGCTCTACTCTACTCTACCAGGATACTCTTACAGCTAATTACTGAACCAATCAACATCTCTCCTGAGAATGCCTGTCTCTTTTATATACTGTACTATGTAACTGTATCATTCCACCTATAGGGACATGACTGTCTCTTCAAGACTCTCTGTTACACTATATTAGAGGTCGACCGATTAATCGGAATGGCCGATTAATTAGGGCCAATTTCAAGTTTTCATAACAATCGGTATTTTTGGACACCGATTTGGAAGATTACATTTTTTAAAATTATTTAAATATTTTTTTTACACCTTTATTTAACTAGACAAGTCAGTTAAGAACACATTCTTATTTTCAATGATGGCCTAGGAACGGTGGGTTAACTGCCTTGTTCAGGGGCAGAATGACAGATTTTTACCTTGTCAGCTCTGGGATTCAATCTTGCAACCTTACAGTTAACTAGTCCAACGCTCGAACCACCTGCTTTACATTGCACTCCACGAGGAGCCTGCCTGTTACGCGAATGCAGTAAGAAGCCAAGGTAAGTTGCTAGCTAGCATTAAACTTATCTTATAAAAAACAATCAATCAATCATAATCACTAGTTAACTACACATGGTTGATGATATTACTAGTTTATCTAGCGTGTCCTGCGTTGCATATAATCGATGCGGTGCGCATTCGCGAAAAAGGACTGTCGTTGCTGCAATGTGTACCTAACCATAAACATCAATGCCTTTCTTAAAATCAATACCCAAGTATATACAGTGGGGAGAACAAGTATTTGATACACTGCCGATATTGCAGGTTTTCCTACTTACAAAGCATGTAGAGGTCTGTAATTTTTTATCATAGGTACACTTCAACTGTGAGAGACGGAATCTAAAACAAAAATCCTGAAAATCACATTGTATGATTTTTAACTAATTAATTAGCATTTTATTGCATGACATAAGTATTTGATCACCTACCAACCAGTAAGAATTCCGTCTCTCACAGACCTGTTAGTTTTTCTTTAAGAAGCCCTCCTGTTCTCCACTCATTACCTGTATTAACTGCACCTGTTTGAACTCGTTACCTGTATAAAGACACCTGTCCACACACTCAATCAAACAGACTCCAACCTCTCCACAATGGCCAAGACCAGAGAGCTGTGTAAGGACATTCAGGGATAAAATTGTAGACCTGCACAAGGCTGGGATGGGCTACAGGACAATAGGCAAGCAGCTTGGGGAGAAGGCAACAACTGTTGGCGCAATTATTAGAAAATGGAAGAAGTTGAAGATGACGGTCAATCACCCTCGGTCTGGGGCTCCATGCAAGATCTCACCTCGTGGGGCATCAATGATCATGAGGAAGGTGAGGGATCAGCCCAGAACTACCCGGCAGGACCTGGTCAATGACCTGAAGAGAGCTGGGACCACAGTCTAAAAGAAAACCATTAGTAACACACTACGCCGTCATGGATTAAAATCCTGCAGTGTACACAAGGTCCCCCTGCTCAAGCCAGCGCATGTCCAGGCCCGTCTGAAGTTTGCCAATGACCATCTGGATGATCCAGAGGAGGAATGGGAGAAGGTCATGTGGTCTGATGAGACAAAAATAGAGCTTTTTGGTCTAAACTCCACTCGCCGTGTTTGGAAGAAGAAGAAGGATGAGTACAACCCCAAGAACACCATCCCAACCGTGAAGCATGGAGGTGGAAACATCATTCTTCTTGGGGATGCTTTTCTGCAAAGGGGACAGGACGACTGCCCGTATTGAGGGGAGGATGGATGGGGCCATGTATCGCGAGATCTTGGCCAACAACCTCCTTCCCTCAGTAAGAGCATTGAAGATGGGTCGTAGCTGGGTCTTCCAGCATGACAACGACCCGAAACACACAGCCAGGGCAACTAAGGAGTGGCTCCGTAAGAAGCATCTCAAGGTCCTGGAGTGGCCTAGCCAGTCTCCAGATCTGAACCCAATAGAAAATCTTTGGAGGGAGCTGAAAGTCCGTATTGCCCAGCGACAGCCCCGAAACCTGAAGGATCTGGAGAAGGTCTGTATGGAGGAGTGGGCCAAAATCCCTGCTGCAGTGTGTGCAAACCTGGTCAAGAACTACAGGAAACGTTGATCTCTGTAATTGCAAACAAAGGTTTCTGTACCAAATATTAAGTTCTGCTTTTTCTGATGTATCAAATACTTATGTCATGCAAAAAATGCAAATTAATTACTTAAAAATCATACAATGTGATTTTCTGGATTTTTGTTTTAGATTCCGTCTCTCACAGTTGAAGTGTACCTATGATCAAAATTACAGACCTCTACATGCTTTGTAAGTAGGAAAACCTGCAAAATCGGCAGTGTATCAAATACTTGTTCTCCCCACTGTATTTTTAAACCTGCATATTTAGTTAATATTGCCTGCTAACATGAATTTCTTTAAACTAAGGAAATGGTGTCACTTATCTTGCAACAGAGTCAGGGTATATGCAGCAGTTTGGGCCGCCTGGCTCGTTGCGAACTGTGTGAAGACTATTTCTTCCTAACAAAGAYAGCCAACTTCGCCAAACRGGGGAWGATTTAACAAAAGCGCATTTGCGAAAAAAGCACAATCGTTGCACGACTGTACCTAACCATAAACATCAATGCCTTTCTTAAAATCAATACACAGAAGTATATATTTTTAAACCTGCATATTTAGCTAAAAGAAATCCAGGTTAGCAGGCAATATTAACCAGGTGAAATTGTGTCACTTCTCTTGCGGTCATTGCACGCAGAGTCAGGGTATATGCAACAGTTTGGGCCGCCTGGCTCGTTGCGAACTAATTTGCCAGAATATTACGTGATTATGACATAACATTGAAGGTTGTGCAATGTAACAGGAATATTTAGACTTATGGATGCCACCCGTTATATAAAATACAGAACGGTTCCGTATTTCACTGAAAGAATAAACGTTTTGTTTTCAAGATGATAGTTTACGGATTCGACCATATCAATGACCTAAGGCTCGTATTTCTGTGTGTTATTATATTATAATTAAGTCTATGATTTGATAGAGCAGTCTGACTGAGCGATGGTAGGCACCAGCAGGCTCGTAAGCATTCATTCAAACAGCACTTTCGTGCGTTTTGCCAGCAGCTCTTTGCAATGCTCCAAGTATTGAGCTGTTTATAACTTCAAGCCTATCAACTCCCGAGATTAGGCTGGTGTAACCGAAGTGAAATGGCTAGCTAGTTAGCGGGGTGCGAGCTAATAGCGTTTCAAACGTCACTCACTCTGAGACTTGGAGTAGTTGTTCCCCTTGCTCTGCATGAGTAACGCTGCTTCGAGGGTGGCTGTTGTCGATGTGTTCCTGGTTCGAGCCCAGGTAGGGGCGAGGAGAGGGATGGAAGCTATACTGTTACACTGGCAATACTAAAGTGCCTATAAGAACATCCAATAGTCAAAGGTATATGAAATACAAATCGTATAGAGAGAAATAGCCCTATAATTCCTATAATAACTACAACCTAAAACGTCTTACCTGGGAATATTGAAGACTCATGTTAAAAGGAACCACCAGCTTTCATATGTTCTCATGTTCTGAGCAAGGAACTTAAACGTTAGCTTTCTTACATGGCACATATTGCACTTTTACTTTCTTCTCCAACACGTTGTTTTTGCATTATTTAAACAGAATTGATATGTTTCATTATTTATTTGAGGCGAAACTGATTTTATTGATGTATTATATTAAGTTAAAATAAGTGTTCATTCACTATTGTTGTAATTGTCATTATTACAAATAAATAAATAAAAAAATCGGCCGATTAATCGGTATCGGCCTTTTTTGGTCCTCCAATAATCGGTATCGGTATCGGCGTTGAAAAATCATAATCGGTCGACCTCTACACTATATACAGCGCATTCAGAAAGTATTCAGACCCCTTGACCTTTTCCACATTTTGTTATGTTACAGCCTTATTCTAAAATTGCTTAAGTCGTTTTCCCCCATAATCAATCTACACACAATACCCCATAATGACAAAGCAAACACATGTTTTTATACAGTACCAGTCAAAAGTTTAGACACACCTAATCATTCAGGTTTTTTTCTTTATTTTTACTATTTTCTACATTGTAGAATAATAGTGGAGACATCACAACAATGAAATAACACATATGGAATCATGTAGTAACTAAAAAAGTGTTAAACAAATCAAAATGTATTTTATATTTGAGATTCTTCAAAGTAGCGACCCTTTGCCTTGATGGCAGCTTTAGTAGTCTTATGGCTTGGAGGTAGAAGCTGTTCAGGTTCCTGTTGGTTCCAGATTTGCCTTCCGTTGGTACCGCTTGCTGTGCGGTAGCAGAGACTACAGTCTATGGCTTGAGTGTCTGGAGTCTTTGACAATTTTTAGAGCCTTTCTCTAACACTGCCTGGTATAGAGGTCCAGCGATGTACTGGGCCGTACACACTGCCCTCTGTAGTGCCTTGCGGTCAGATGCCAAGCAGTTGCCGTACCAAGGTGTGATGCAGCCAGTCAAGATGCTCTCAGGTGCAGCTGCAGATCTTTTTGAGGATCTGAAGACCCATGCCAAATCTTTTTAGCCTCCTGAAGGGGAAGAAGCATTGCTGTGCCCTCTTCATGACTGTGTTGGTTTGTGTCGACCATGATAGATCCTTAGTGATGTGAACAAGCTCTCGACCCGCTCCACTACAGCCCTGTCGATGTGAATGGGGGCGTGTTCGGCCCTTCGTTTCCTGTAGTCCACTATCAGCTCCTTTGTCTTGCTGACGTTAAAGGAGAGGTTGTTGTCCTGGCACCACATTGCCAGGTCTCTGACCTCCTCCCTGTAGGCTGTCTCATTGTTGTTGGTGATCAGGCCTACCACCGTCGTCTATACAAATATCCCACTTTTAATTACTTTTCCCTGCTTTTCTATGTTATCCCGATCGCATCCCTGCACTTGTTGACTGCTGTGCTAAAGTCTCAGATCCCAGCTATTATGACAAACTATTATATCAAATACCCAAATATTTCACATCATCACCCCACATAGAGAACTGCCTGCAGGAGCCGGTGGGTGGTAATCAAAGGCCAAGCTCAGCTAGAAGCTGTCCTCACTTAGACATGGCTGGTGGTGGTCATGCAGAAACGGTTAGAAGCAGTTACTTTTAGACATATTTTCCAGAGGGCAAAGCACTGCGGCAGGGGGTATGTTATGTATCAACAGTACTGTGTCCTCTCATGGCCTTTGGTTAGAAACTTGAGATCTTAAAGGGAAATTCCATGGTAACAGAATTGTGCTTTGACTCAGTTTCTTTCACATTAAAATGTATGCCAAACAAAAGCCATTGATTTCAAAGTTTAACAAACCATACAACTCTATGCACAAGGACTATCTTTAACAATTTCCACCGGACATTTTACAAAAAGTAATTTAGTAGGAGAATTGTGCAGGTGCAAACAGTGGTAACGGAATTACAGTAACATCTACCACATTCTCCAAAAACGCTGTTAAATATCTACTCCGAATTAAGATTAAAAGATGTCATATTTTTTTTATTGTTGAACTACAATAAGTGAAGTGGATTTACACCCGGTAACGGATTTACGTTTCGAGAATTACAGCATGGGTCCCTGATCTGTACTACATAGAAATACATAATTATAGATATGAATTTCCATTTCCTCATGTTTCACAAGTTTGGACATCACAGAGCAGCACAGCAGAGCAGAGTAGAATAGAGTGCAGTAGAGCACAGTACAGTGAAGTAGAGTGTAGTTCAATACAGTAGAGTACAGTACAGTGAAGTAGAGTGTAGTTCAATACAGTAGAGTACAGTACAATATACTGGACTGTACTCTACTTTTCTTTACTCTATTGTAATTTACTGTACTGTATTGCATTCTACTGTATTGTATTGTACAGTACTCTACTCACTGTACTGTACTCAGTACTGTATTGTATTGTACTCTACTCACTGTACTGTACTCAGTACTGTATTGTGTTGTACTCTACTCACTGTACTGTACTCAGTACTGTATTGCACTGTACTCTACTCACTGTACTGTACTCAGTAATGTATTGCACTGTAACTTCTCTCCCTAACCTGGTTTACCTTGTTAAACTCAGTAATGTATTGCACTGTACTCTATCTCTTTACTTGTACCTGTAGCCAGTATTGTACTGTATTGTACTGTACTCTACTCTGCTCTACTCGCTGTATTGTAATGTGTCATCCAAACTTGTGAAACATACGTCTATGACAGTTTGTCACAAGAGACCAGTGATATGTAACAGGTTGAAATTGGATAACTCATGGACAAATACACCAATAATAGATAGATAATAATAAATATCTACAACTGTCGTAACTTGAAGGTAGCTTTTCATCCTCCCTGTCATCACCACAAGACACTTCCTTGACTTTGTGTCTGTTGCGAGAACTGAAACACATGTTTTTAGTGGTGTTATGGTTACAGTGGTCTGTGCTGGCTGCTACTCTGTTCAGGAGGTAAAGAGACTTCAAGCTCCAGGTTTCAGGAAGAGAGGGAGACTTGCACACACACACACGCACGGACACGCACGCACGCACGCACGCACATACAAACACACCATCTTGAAGTTGGAGGTAGTCAGGAAGAGAGGAAGAGAGGGTCATGGCTTGGCTAGCTGGCGTGATTAGAGGTCAGGTCAGGTCACACTGGGGTTTCCTTCCCAGAGGGAATGGAACTGTACTCTAAAAACTATCTCAGGGACTCTACATTGTTGTCTCACTCTGTTTGCTACAATAGATGAGGGAAAACATTTATTGTCGTCATAATGGGGGAAACGTTTCTATGGGTCATAAGATGAGGGAAAACGTTTCTATTGGTCATAAGATGAGGGAAAACGTTTCTATTGGTCATAAGATGGGGAAAAACGTTTCTATTGGTCATAAGATGGGGGAAAACGTTTCTATTGGTCATAAGATGGGGAAAACGTTTCTATTGGTCATAAGATGGGGGAAAACGTTTCTATTGGTCATAAGATGAGGGAAAACGTTTCTATTGGTCATAAGATGGGGAAAACGTTTCTATTGGTCATAAGATGGGGGAAAACGTTTATATTGGTCATAAGATGGGGGAAACGTTTATATGGTCATAAGATGAGGGAAAACTTATTGTCGATATAAGATGAGGGAAAACGTTTCTATTGGTCATAAGATGAGGGAAAACATTTATTGTCGTCATAAGATGGGGAAAACGTTTATATTGGTCATAAGATGGGGAAAAGGTTATATTGGTCATAAGATGATGGAAAACATTTATTGTCGTCATAAGATGAGGGAAAAACATTTATATTGGGTCATAAGATGGGGGAAAACGTTTCTATTGTGTCATAAGATGGGGGAAACTTTTCTATTGGACATAGATGGGGGAAAACGTTTCTATTGGTCATAAGATGGGGGAAAACGTTTCTATTGGACATAAGATGGGGGAAAACGTTTCTATTGGTCATAAGGTGGGGAAACGTTCTATGGGACATAAGAGGGGAAACGTTTCTATTGGTCATAAGATGGGGGGAAAACGTTTCTATTGGTCATAAGATGGGGGAAACGTTTCTATTGGACATAAGATGGGGAAACGTTTATATTGGTCATAAGATGGGGGAAACGTTTCTATTTGGACATAAGATGGGAACGTTTCTATTGGTCATTAAGATGAGGGAAACATTTATATTGGTCTAAGGTGGGGAAAAACGTTTCTATGTCATAAGTGGGAAACGTTTCTAATGGTCATAAGATGGGGGAAACATTTCTATTGGACATAAGGTGGGGGAAACGTTTCTATTGGTCATAAGATGGGGGAGAAACGTTTATATTGGCTAAGATGGGGAAAACTTATTTGTCATATTTTCATTGAATAAAAAATTGGCTCAATTTGTTACAAGAAGAATGGTAGAATTTTCTAAGGAAATAAACAAATCAGCATAAGAGCTATTTCATAACTGTATTCCATAAATGGTATTTCAAACTGTTTTCCATAAATTTAATTTCTCTCATCACATTCTTCCATCTTCTCCCAGTGTGTTTCCGGTGTGGTACGGATGTGCTTACAATAGCCTGTTGTGTGTGTGTGTGTGTGTGGTGGTGTTTAGTATGTGTCTCTGTGTGTGTGTGTGTACTAAGGATGAGCGTATGTGTGCTGTAATCTGGTGGGGCAGCCTCCTCCTCTCAGGCAGAGACAGGCAGCTCCCAGACATCGCTGGCCTTTGAATGGCAGCAGCACATAATGATGTAATGAGGGCAGGCGTGCCAGTGCAGTAGTATCTATCCATCCACGGGCTAACGACTTTAGCAGAATCACTCATCTGTGGATGGGAGAGGAATTGAGGAAGTTTCTGAGTGGAGAGGATGGGGGAAGGGGGAAGGAGGAGGATGGGGTGGGATGAGACCCCTGGGTTAAATTAGACTACTTTATGCGGTCGGATAATAAATGGTTGGGTCAAGTCTAACCAGGAGCATGTGTAAAGGCATCTCCTCTTTTCTCTCTTCTCTCTTGTTCAGTCTCTCTCCTTCCTTCTCTCTTCTCTCTCTCCTCTCTTCTCTTCTCTCTTCTCTCTCTCTCTCTCTCTCTCTCTCTCTCTCTCTCTCTCTCTCTCTCTCTCTCTCTTAGCTCTGTTTTTCCTCTGTGGCTGGAAACAGCTGTCTGCCTAGCATTTGTTCTCCCTCTTTTTACAGGGGTTTCGACTGTGAAGCATATGGTAAGCTTTATTAGCTAACCTTCTCCATATGACTTTCTCCTTGGTGGTGGTGCTGTTTTCAAAGGTGTGTATGGCTGGGCTGGAGCAGGGGCTGGGACCTTGGAGTTCTGGGATGGCCAGATCCTCTTTCAAAGTGCCACTACACCACTGCTCTGTGTGTTTGTGTGTGTGTGTCTCTGTGTGTGTAACGTTTGTCTCTGTGTGTGTGCCCCCGCACCACTCCCCTCCACCGCTGGATTCCTGTGGTCAAGTCTGGGCTGGGGCCACAGGACAACTCAGCCAGGCTCAGCTAGGCTCACAGAGAGAGCAGAGGGAAAATTCCTTTTGAACTAGCTGCCTGGCACTGTGCTGTCTACTGCTGCCCTGTACTGACATTACCAACAGGCGAGAACAGCTCACACACATCTTTCAAAGAGACTGGGATTATTTTATCTACTTAATTGCATTGGTTGGAGTCCATCCTAACAGATTTGTCAGAGACTTTGTCCCAAATGGCACTCCATTGGGCTCTGGTCATAAGTAGGACCCTACTGTATATAGGGAACAGGGTGCCATTTGTGACACAACCAGAGTGTTGCAGAGAGTTGCACCATACTCCGAGGTTTGATTATGGTACAGGCAAGTCCTTCTGGTTTGCATGAGCTCATGGATATTGTTGTGGAATGAGTTGGAGGAAGGAAAGGAGGGTTAGTGAACCATAGTGAATCATAGTCAAGTGAACCATAGTGAATCATAACCAAGTGAACCATAGTGAAGTGAACCATAGTGAATAGTTGGTCAGGAGGGTGTGTGTGTGTGTGTGTGTGTGTGTGTGTGTGTGTGTGTGTGTGTGTGTGTGTGTGTGTGTGTGTGTGTGGTGTGGTGTGTGTGTGTGTGTGTGTGTGTGTGTGTGTGTGTGTGTGGTGTGTGTGTGTGTTGTGTGTGTGTGTGTGTGGTGTCTTTGATAGATCCAACTCAGTTGAAACTAAAGGATTCAAGCTGTGTGCAGCGTGGGACATTAATTGGGACATTATGGACATTAAATTTAAATACTTTTCCTTTGTTTGGGGGAAGCTGCATTTTACACTCTTAGAAAAAATGGTTCCAAAAGGAATCTTCAGCTGTACCATAGAGAACCCTTTTTGTTCCAGGTAGAAACCCTTTTTGTTTCAGGTAGAACCCTTTGTTGGGGTTCCATGTAGACCCTCCTCAGGCTATAGCTAGTTCCTATTATGGGCTAGTCTTTATGGCCGTGGGCCTAAAGGATTTTAGTGCTTTTCTTAGCAGAGCAGTTATTTAGAAAAGCCCAGGTCAAGTCTGAAGAGCATGACTGAACAGATACAGCATGTCCTCTACACACGTGGAACGTCAATGACTCTGTGACCCACCTGTACTGAAAAAGGAATCTTCCATTCCATTCTTCAGTTTCCGTTCTTTTAAGGCAGACATTCAACTGACCACTTGAAAGTATTGTTGAAGAGTACTCACGACTTCAGACTTCAATTGGTCTTGTCTGGAGGCTTGACTCAACATTGTTCTCTCCACTAACTTTGGGATATGAAGTTGACTGAGTCTCATGGAATGGGTATACATAGTGTGTTGTACAATAAGACATTTTGTATCCTTTAATGTTGTTCACAGCCAAGCTGTTGTTTATGTATGAGGAGTGTGCAGAACTATATTTATATATTTATGCATGTGTTAATGGCTGCATGCTTCTCCCTCTAGTTCAACTACAGTGAGCCCCTAGCTCTCCTCTAGTTCAACTTGCAGTGAGCCCCTAGCCTACTCTCTAGTTCAACTGCAGTGACCCCTAGCCTCCCTCTAGTTAAACTGCAGTTAGCCCCTAGCTCTCCTCTAGTTCAACTGCAGTGAAGCCCCTAGCCTCTCCTCTAGTTCAACTGCAGTGAACCCTAGCCTCTCCTCTAGTTCAACTGCAGTGAGCCCCTAGACTCTCCTCTAGTTCAACTTCAGTGAGCCCCTAGCCTCTCCTCTAGTTCAACTGCAGTGAGCCCCTAGCTCTCCTCTAGTTCAACTGCAGTGAGCCCCTAGCCTCTCCTCTAGTTCAACTGCAGTGAGCCCCTAGCCTTCCTCTAGTTCAACTGCAGTGAGCCCCTAGCCTCTCCTCTAGTTCAACTGCAGTGAGCCCCTAGCCTCTCCTCTAGTTCAACTGCAGTGAGCCCCTACGACTCTCCTCTAGTTCAACTGCAGTGAGCCCCTAGCCTCTCCTCTAGTTCAACTGCAGTGTAAGCCCCTAGCCTCCCTCTAGTTCAACTGCAGTGAGCCCCTAGCCTCTTCTAGTTCAACTGCAGGAGCCCCTAGCTTCCCCTCTTAGTTCAACTGCAGGCAGCCCCTAGCCTCTCCTTCTAGTTCACACTGCATGAGCCCCTAGCCTCTCCCTCTAGTTCAACTGCAAGTGCCCTAGACTCCCCTCTAGTTCAACTGCAGTGAGGCCCCTAGCCTCTCCTCTAGTTTCAACTGAGTGAGGCCCTAGGCTCCTCCTCTAGTTCAACTGCAGTGAGCCCCTAGCCTCTCCTCTAGTTCAACTCAGTGAGCCCCTAGCCTCTCCTCTAGTTCAACTGCAGTGAGCCCCTAGGCTCCCTCTAGTTTCAACTGCCGTGAGCCCCTAGCTCTCCTCTAGTTCAACTGCCAGTGAAGGCCCCTAGCCTCTTCCTCTAGTTCAACTTGCAGTGAACCCCTAGCCTCTCATCTAGTTCAACTTCACAGTGAGCCCCTAGCCTTCCTCTTAGTTCAAAAACTGCCAGTGATAGGGCCCTGCCCTCGTTCTCTAGTTCAACACAGAGAGGCCCCTAGCCTCTCCTCTGAGTTCAACTGCAGCTTGAGGGCCCCTAGCCTTCTCCTCTAGTTCAACTGCAGTGAGCCCCTAGACTCCCCTCTAGTTCAACACTGCAAAGTGAGCCCTAGCCTCTCCTCTAGTTAAACGTGCAGTGAGCCCCTAGCCTCTCCTTCTAGTTCAACTGCAGTGAGCCCCTAGCTCTCCTCTAGTTCAAACTCGCAGTGACCCCTAGCCTCTCCCTCTCAGTTCAACACTGCAGTAAGGGGCCCCTAGGCCTCCCCTCTAGTTCAACTGCAGAGAGCCCCTAGGCCTCTCCTTTCTATCAACTGCAGTGAGCCCCTAAGCCTCCCTCTAGTTCAACAGACTGCCAGTTTTGAAGGCCCCTAAGACTTCCCCTTCTAGTTCAACTGCCAGTGAGCCCCTAGGGGCCTTCTTCCTGCTAAGTTTCAACTGCAGTGAGCCCCTAGACTCCCCCTCTAGTTCAACTGCAGTGAGCCCCTAGCCTCTCCTCTAGTTCAACTGCAGTGAGCCCTAGGGGCTCCCCTCTAGTTCAACTTGCAAGGACCCCTGCCTCTCCTTCTAGTTCAAACTGCAGTGAGCCCCTAGCCTCTCCTACTAGTTCAACTGCAGTGAGCCCCCTAGCCTCTCCTCTAGTTCAATCCAGTGAGCCCCTAAGCCTCTCCTTCTGTTCAAAGCTGCATGTGAGCGCGCTCCTAGGACTCTCCTTTCTAGTTCAACTGCAAGTGAACCCTAGGCCTCTCCTTTCAGTTCAAACTTACAGGAAGGAGGCCCCCAGGTGGCCTCTTTTCCTTCTAATTCAACAACTACAGTGAAGGGGCCCCTAGCTTTCTTCCTCTAGTTCATAAACTGCAGTGAGGCCCCTTAGCCCTTTCTCCTCTAGTGTCAGAAACTGACAGTGAGAAGGGCCCTAGCCGTTTCTGCCGTCTAATGTTCACAACTTGCGTGGAGCCCCTAGACTTCCCCTTCTAGTTTCAGCTGCAGCGAGGAGGCACCCTTCAGCCTCTCCTCTAGTTTCAAACTGGCTAGTGAAGCCCCCATAGCTCCTCCTTACTAGTTTTCAAACTGCAGTTCGAGCCCCTAGACTCTCCCTCCTAGTTCAAAACTGCAGTGGAGGCCCCGTAGGGGTAGCGGGCGGTTCCAACTTCTCTTTCCATTTTGTTAATAGCTTAAGTTGTGCGAGGACTAAGAGGCGTACCTGCCCAAGTCTGTAAGGAGGGTCCCCTAAAGCCGGTGTATATACTTTGCGCACTCTAAAGTTATCAAAGCTGGCAAGTGAGGCCCCCTAGGAGGAGGGCGCTCTCTGCTCTCTAGTTCAATATCTGTTGCCAAAGGTTGCTAAGGAGCCCGTAAGGAGGCTAGGGCACTGCGTCCATCATACTGCCTTTAGTTTCAAATACCTGCGTAAAGGAAGTGAAGAGGAGCTTAAAGGGGACGTCACGGGGCCCCAGTGCCCTAAGCATCTTATGAGCGATCGCTATGCTCATGTGTGCTCCCTACTGCCGAGTGAAGAACCTAGCGAAGCCGCTAGTAAGGGTAGGGGGCCTCCACCTTCGCGTTCTGCCAGTGTGTCATAGTATGGGCAACTGAGAAAGCATTGATAGACGCATGGCGATCTGTGGGTAAAGGAAATACCTTTAGGCGCTCCTTCTCTAGGGCCGCTGTTGTTGGTTGTCCCGCCTTGATCGTTTTTTCGTGGCCGTAACTTCACGATGCACTGCGAATGGGGCGCGTCGTGACGCCTATGTAAGGTGAAGTAACTGCCGTTGCGCTGAGCCTTTCGTTTCACGGTTTGAACCTAGAGGATTGGTCAGACATGATTGTAGCGCGTTAACTGAAGTTTGCAACGTAGAGACGACACACATACTGGGGTGAACAGTGTACGG
Source organism: Salvelinus sp. IW2-2015 (assembly GCF_002910315.2). Classification (NCBI taxonomy): domain Eukaryota; kingdom Metazoa; phylum Chordata; class Actinopteri; order Salmoniformes; family Salmonidae; genus Salvelinus; species Salvelinus sp. IW2-2015. The sequence goes on along the minus strand of NC_036847.1, from coordinate 29,654,471 downwards.
CGGAGCCGGAGAGCGCGTTGCCCGTGTTTCCGTAGCGGTAGTCGCGAACCTGGCCGCGCTCACTAGTGGTGGATACGCGAAAGGGAAGTGTAGGCGCCCTGTCCTGCAGATGACACCTACTTCAGTACTAAGGGTGTCTAGCAGCTTGGCCAGTGGGGACGTCCCACGCGCTGTGCTAAGGGGTGAAGAACGCTCAGAGACACGCCACGGTGCCTAGTGAGTTGGCGCACTGGACCTGCAAGGTGAACCGCTTTGAGCCACTCCTCCAGTTATCTGGAGATTGTTGCAGCGAACTGCATGACCCCCAGGGCCTTCTCCTTTCCTTAGTGTCAAACTCACAGGAGCCCCTTAGGCCCTCCTCTAGTTTCAACTGTGCAGTTGAGGGCCTAGCCTTTCTTCCTTCAGGGTTTCAACTCGAGTGGAGCGCCCCCTAAAAAGGCCTGTTCTCCTCTTTTAGTTCAATAACTGCAAGTGAAGGCCCTAGGCCTCTCCTCTAGTTCAAGAAACTGCAGTGAGGCCCCCTAAGGCCTTTACTTTCCTTTACTAGGTTTCAAACTGCAGTCGAGGGCTCCTAAGGGCCTCTCCTTCTAGCTTCAAACTACAGAAGAGGGCCCCTTAGGCCGCTCTCCTTTCTTAGTTTCCAAACTTGCAGTGAGGGCCCCTAGCCTTCTCCCTTAGCTTCAAACTCCAAGTGAGCCCCTAGCCTCTCCTCTAGTTCAACTGCAGTGAGCCCCTAGCCTCTCCTCTAGTTCAACTGCAGTGAGCCCCTAGCCTCTCCTCTAGGCTCCGGACTGGCTCCGGACTGGGGACTGGCTCCGGACTGGGGAGCGTCGCTGGAGGCCTGGTCCTTGGAGGAGGCACAGGATTCGCCAGGCTGGGGAGACCTACTGGAGGCCTTGAAGTGAAAACCTACAGGAGGGTATCTCTCCAGGAACAGCGTTGTAGTGAAAACCTACAGGATGGTATCTCTCCAGGAACAGCGTTGGAGTGAAAACCTACAGGAGGGTATCTCTCCAGGAACAGCGTTGGAGTGAAAACCTACAGGAGGGTATCTCTCCAGGAACAGCGTTGGAGTGAAAACCTACAGGAGGGTATCTCACCAGGAACAGCGTTGGAGAATGTAATATTTATACAGTCATTTCCACACAGGGTCTAGACTTCTCATTCCTTTACTGACCACTTAAGACTCGCACACATCCCACTGAATGTGGATCTAGCATTCGTCTGATGATCGTTCAGTGTGTTTTATGGACCACACGCTATAGTTGTCTGACTGCCGACATTTTTCACATTCTACATGTAAAATCATTGCACACTCGGTGCGCAAATTACGTTCAGAGGTGCTAAGTACTCTGGGTCAGCAAGCGCTATTGATGTGTCTGAGCCCTTCGTTTCCAGTAATTCATGTTGGAAATATTTTCCTTCTCAGTTTTAGTTGACTTTCGCTCAAACGTCATCCTAACCAGCCCCTGAAAAAGACATGAGTCTTGGGGTTGGGGATAGTGTGGCTACATGTGTTATCTTTAAAGCAATCAATCAATCAATCAATCAATCAAATGTATTTCTAAAGCCCTTTTTAGGTCAGCAGATGTCACAAAGTGCTATACAGAAACCCAGCCTAAACACCAAACAGCAAGCAATGCAGATGTAGAATCCGGTGGCTAAGAAAAACTCTCTAGAAAGGCAGGAACCTAGGGAGAAACCTGGAGAGGAACCAGGCTCTGAGGGGTGGCCAGTCATCTTCTGGCTGTGCCGGTGGAGATTACAAGTGTACATGGCTAGATTGTTCTTCGAGATGTTCAAACGTTCATAGATGACCAGCAGGGTCAAATAATAATCACAGTGGTTGAAGAGGGTACAACAGGTCAGCACCTCAGGAGTAAATGTCAGTTGGCTTTTCATAGCCGAGCATTCAGAGGTCGAGTCAGCAGGTGCATTAGAGAGAGAGGTAGAGAGGGAGAGGGAGAGGGTCAAAACAGCAAGTCCGGGACAAGGTAGCACGTCCGGTGAACAGGTCAGGTTTCCATAGCCGCAGGCAGAACAGTTGAAACTTGAGCAGCAGCACAACCAGGTGGACTGGGGACAGCCAGGAGTCATCAAGCCAGGCAGTCCTGAGGCATGGTCCTAGGGCTCAGGTCCTCTGGGAGGCGAGACAGAGAGAGAGAGAGAGATGGGAGAAATAGAGGGAGCATGCCTAAGATCACACATGACACCAGGTATAACAGACTGACCCTAGCCACCCGTGACATAGACTATTGCAGCATAGATACTGGGGACTGAGACGGGGGGTCGGGGGACACTGTGGCCCAGTCCGATGATACCCCCAGACAGGGCCAACCAGGCCGGATATAACCCACCCACTTTTCCGTTCAGTACCTTTTCCATTCAGTAATATGGTTTTGTAAATTTGATTTAATTTTAAGGTTAGTTAAAGTAATGTACATAAATGATAGTCCTTAAATCCACATATGAGTGAAATTCCATTGCCCTTAGTTCTAGAGGGACCGCTCTGCTGGTTCTGGTGTGTTTCCCCTCCAGGCTCCAGCAGATCTCTAGCTAACACTCTGACTTACTGGGCAGGGTGTCAAAAGGGCCGGTCGGCCATGACCTGACCTACTGAGACATTAATCTACCTGCATTCCTGGCGTCCCATGCGTCTATCCTCTGGTCCGAGGCTTCCCCGTCTCTGCCTGGACGGCCGGCCAGAGGAAAACAAACAGGACGTCCGCTGTTACGCTGGAATGAATAAATACATGATTCATGAACATTTTGTTATGGCCATTTTGTTTATGTTTCAGCTCATAAACATTTTCATTCCTCTGTTTCCAATGTCAAAACGTATACCCGGTCAGTTAGCTAGGAGCCGTGTGTTGTCAGGTGGGGGCATGCTAGGACATTGTTGTGTGATAAAGTCATTGGTATATATTTTTGTTAAGCTGGTGAATGAGGACCCAAAAGCGACGTAATAGTAACAGAGTCTTTATTCCAGTATTAAACAAATAATGATTCTCCTGGATATAATCAATGGTAAATCCAAAACAGGAAACTGAAATCCTCTCGTCAATAGAGAGGAACGACTGGAGACGCGACCACAGACTGCAGGTCGCTTCGGGAAGGCACTGGCCGTAGCTGACATAGACACCTGCTCACACGCAGCATCTGAAGAAGGCAAAGAACACGACAGGGCGGAACAAGGACACAGGAACAAGCAAACATCAACAAGAATCCGACAAGGACAGAAGCGGAAAACAGAGGGAGAAATAGGACTCTAATCAGAGGGCAAAATAGGGGACAGGTGTGAAAGAGTAAATGAGGTCGTTAGGAGAATGAGAAACAGCTGGGAGCAGGAACGGAACGATAGAGAGAGAGAGAGCGGGAGAGGGAGAGAGGGAGGAGGAGAGAGAGAGAGAAAGAGAAAGAACCTAATAAGACAGCAGAGGGAAGCACAGGGACAAGACATGATAATCAATGACAAAACATGACAGTACCCCCCCACTCACCGAGCGCCTCCTGGCGCACTCGAGGAGGAACCCTGGCGGCAACGAAGAAATCATCAATCAACGAACGGTCCAGCACGTCCGAGATGGAACCCAACTCCTCTCCTCAGGACCGTAACCCTCCCAATCCACTAAGTACTGGTGACCACGTCCCGAGAACGCATGTCCATGATCTTCCGTACCTTGTAAATAGGACGCCTCGACAAGGACGGGGGGGGGGGAGGGAAGACGAACGGGGGCGGAAGAAAAGGCTTGACACAAGAGACATGGAAGACAGGGTGGACGCGACGAAGATGTCGCGGAAGAAGCAGTCGCACAGCGACAGGATTGACGACCTGAGAGACACGGAACGGACCAATGAACCGCGGAGTCAACTTGCGAGAAAGCTGTCGTAAGGGGAAGGTTACGAGTGGAAAGCCCACTCTCTGACGCGCGACAATACCTAGGACTCTTAATCCTACGTTTATTGGCGCTCTCACAGTCTGCGCCTGTAACGGCAAAGTGCAGACCTGACCTCCTCCAGGTGCGCTCACAACGTTGGACAAAAGCCTAGCGGAGGGAACGCTGGACTCGGCGAGCTGGGACGAAAACAGAGGAGGCTGGTAGCCAAGACTACTCTGAAACGGGGACAGCCCGGTAGCAGACGAAGGAAGCGAGTTGTGAGGTACTCAGCCCAGGGGAGCTGTTCTGCCCAAGACGCAGGGTTTCGAAACGAAAGGCTGCGTAATATGCGACCAATCGACTGATTGGCCCTTTCTGCTTGACCGTTAGACTGGGATGAAACCCGGAAGAGAGACTGACGAAGCACCAATCAACGACAGAACTCCCTCCAAAACTTGACGTGATTGCGGACCTCTGTCTGAAACGGCGTTAACGGGAGGCCATGAATTCTGAACACATTCTCAATGATTGATTTGTGCCGTCTCCTTAGCGGAAGGAAGCTTAGCGAGGGGAATGAAATGTGCCGCCTTAGAGAACCTATCGATAACCGTAAGAATCACAGTCTTCCCCGCAGACGAAGGCAGACCGGTAATAAAGTCTAAGGCGATGTGAGACCATGGTCGAGAAGGAATGGAAGCGGTCTGAGACGACCGGCAGGAGGAGAGTTACCTGACTTAGTCTGCGCGCAGTCCGAACAAGCAGCCACGAAACGGCGCGTGTCCCGCTCCTGAGTAGGCCACCAAAACCGCTGGCGAATAGAAGCAAGCGTACCCCGAACGCCGGGGTGGCCAGCTAACTTGGCAGAGTGAGCCCACTGAAGAACAGCCAGACGAGTAGAGACAGGAACGAACAGAAGGTTACTAGGACAAGCGCGCGGCGACGCAGTGTGAGTGAGTGCTTGCTTTACCTGTCTCTCAATTCCCCAGACAGTCAACCCGACAACACGCCCTTCAGGGAGAATCCCCTCGGGTCGGTAGAAGCCACAGAAGAACTAAAGAGACGGGATAAGGCATCAGGCTTGGTGTTCTTATTTCCGGACGATAGGAAATCACGAACTCGAAACGAGCGAAAAACACAACGCCCAACGAGCTTGACGTGCATTAAGTCGTTTGGCCGAACGGATGTACTCAAGGTTCTTATGGTCAGTCCAAACGACAAAAGGGACGGTCGCCCCCTCCAACCACTGTCGCCTTCGCCTATGGCTAAGCGGATGGCGAGCAGTTCGCGGTTACCCACATCATAGTTGCGTTCCGATGGCGACAGGCGATGAGAAAAGTAAGCGCAAGGATGGACCTTATCGTCAGACTGGAAGCGCTGAGACAGAATGGCTCCCACGCCCACCTCTGAAGCGTCAACCTCGACAATGAATTGTTATGTGACGTCAGGAGTAACAAGGATATGGGGCGGATGTAAAACGCTTCTTGAGGAGATCAAAAGCTCCCTGGGCGGAACCGGACCACTTAAAGCAAGTCTTGACAGAAGTCAGAGCTGTGAGAGGGGCAGCCACTTGACCGAAATTACGAATGAAACGCCGATAGAAATTAGCGAAACCGAGAAAGCGCTGCAACTCGACACGTGACTTAGGACGGGCCAATCGCTGACAGCCTGGACCTTAGCGGGATCCATCTGAATGCCTTCAGCGGAAATAACAGAACGAGAAATGTGACAGAGGAGACATGAAAGGCGCACTTCTCAGCCTTCACGTAGAGACAATTTCTCTAAAAGGCGCTGGAGTACACGTCGAACGTGCTGAACATGAATCTCGAGTGACGGTGAAAAAATCAGGATATCGTCAAGGTAAACGAAAACAAAAATGTTCAGCATGTCTCTCAGTACATCATTAACTAATGCCTGAAAGACAGCTGGAGCATTAGCGGACCGAACGGCAGAACCCGGTATTCAAAATGCCCTAACGGAGTGTTAACGCCGTCTTCCACTCGTCCCCCTCTCTGATGCGTACGAGATGGTAAGCGTTACGAAGGTCCAACTTAGTAAAGACCTGGCTCCCTGCAAAATCTCGAAGGCTGACGACATAAGGGGAAGCGGATAACGATTCTTACCGTTATGTCATTCAGCCTCGATAATCCACGCAGGGGCGCAGAGTACCGTCCTTCTTCTTAACAAAGAAAAATCCCGCTCCGGCGGGAGAGGGAAAGGCACCACGGTACCGGCGTCGAGAGAAACGACAGATAATCCTCGAGAGCCTTACGTTCGGGAGCCGACAGAGAGTATAGTCTACCCCGAGGGGGAGTGGTCCCCGGAAGGAGATCAATACAACAATCATACGACCGGTGAGGAGGAAGGGAGCTGGCTCTGGACCGACTGAAGACCGTGCGCAGATCATGATATTCCTCCGGCACTCCTGTCAAATCACCAGGTTCCTCCTGAGTAGAGGGACAGAAGACACAGGAGGGATAGCAGACATTAAACACTTCACATGCAGAAACGTTCCAGGATAGAATAGAATTACTAGACCAATTAATAGAAGGATTATGAACATACTAGCCAGGGATGACCCAAAACAACAGGTGTAAAAGGTGAACGAAAAATCAAAAGGAAATGGTCTCACTGTGGTTACCAGATACAGTGAGGGTTAAAGGTAGTGTCTCACATCTGATACTGGGGAGAAGACTACCATCTAAGGCGAACATGGGCGTGGGCTTCCCTAACTGTCTGAGAGGAATGTCATGTTTCCGAGCCCATGCTTCGTCCATAAAACAACCCTCAGCCCCTGAGTCTATCAAGGCACTGCAGGAAGCAGCCGAACCGGTCCAGCGTAGATGGACCGACAAGGTAGTACAGGATCTTGATGGAGAGACCTGAGTAGTAGCGCTCACAGTAGCCCTCCGCTTACTGATGAGCTCTGGCTTTTACTGACTGACATGACAAAATGTCCAGCAGAACCGCAATAGAGGCAAAGGCGGTTGGTGATTCTCCGTTCCTCTCCTTAGTCGAGATGCGAATACCTCCAGCTGCATGGGCTCAGTCTCTGAGCCGGTGGGAGGAGATGGTTGAGATGCGGAGAGGGAAACACCGTTAACGCGAGCTCTCTTCCAGAGCTCGGTACGAAGATCTACCCGTCGTTCTATGCGGATGGCGAGAGCAATCAAAGAGTCCACGCTGGAAGGAACCTCCCGGGAGGAATCTCATCCTTAACCTCAGCGTGGAGTCCCTCCAGAAAACGAGCGAGCAACGCCGGCTCGTTCCAGTCACTGGATGCAGCAAGAGTGCGAAACTCTATAGAGTAATCCGTTATGGATCGATCACCTTGACATAGGGAAGCCAGGACCCTGGAAGCCTCCTTCCCAAAAACTGAACGATCAAAACCCGTATCATCTCCTCTTTAAAGTTCTGATAAACGTTAGAACACTCAGCCCTTGCCTCCAGATAGCTGTGCCCCACTCCCGAGCCCGACCAGTAAGAGTGATATGACGTAAGCGATCCGAGCTCTCTCTCTTGAGTATGTGTTGGGCTGAGAGAGAACACAATATCACACTGGTGAGAAAGGAGCGACACTCAGTGGGCTGCCCAGAGTAACATGGTGGGTTATTAACCCTAGGTTCCGGAGACTCGGAAGACCAGGAAGTAGCTGGTGGCACGAGACGAAGGACTCTGAAACTGTCCTGAGAGATCGGAGACCTGAGCGGACAGGGTCTCAACGGCATGGCGAGCAGCAGACAATTCCTGCTCGTGTCTGCCGAGCATTGCTCCCTGGATCTCGACGGCAGTGTTGCGAGAATCCGTAGTCGCTGGGTCCATTCTTGGTCGGATCTTCTGTTAAGCTGGTGAATGAGGACCCAAAAGCGACGTAAATTAACAGAGTCTTTATTCCAGTATTAAACAAATAATGATTCTCCTGGATATAATCAATGGTAAATCCAAAACAGGAAACTGAAATCCTCTCGTCAATAGAGAGGAACGACTGGAGACGCGACCACAGACTGCAGGTCGCTTCGGGAAGGCACTGGCCGTAGCTGACATAGACACCTGCTCACACGCAGCATCTGAAGAAGGCAAAGAACACGACAGGGGAACAAGGACAAAGAACAGCAAACATCAAACAAGAATCCGACAAGGACAGAAGCGGAAAACAGAGGGAGAAATAGGGACTCTAATCAGAGGGCAAAATAGGGGACAGGTGTGAAAGAGTAAATGAGGTCGTTAGGAGAATGAGAAACAGCTGGGAGCAGGAACGGAACGATAGAGAGAGAGAGATGCGGAGAGGGGAGAGAGGGAGGAGGAGAGAGAGAGAGAAAGAGAAAGAACCTAATAAGACCAGCAGAGGGAAGCACAGGGACAAGACATGATAATCAATGACAAAACATGACAATTTTGGCCATTCACAACAATCGCCTGCTGTTGAAAGAACTCTAGGATATGTGGTGAACAGTGAGTGACCCAGCGGGCAAAACTGAATGAAATTACCTTGATACAACCAGTTGGATGTAACCTGGTTAGAATTACATAATTTCAACCAGTTAGATGTCATCTGGTTAGAATGACTCATTCAACCGTTAGATGTCATCTGGTTAGAATGACATCATTTCAACCAGTTGGATGTCATCTGGTTAGAAATTATAGAATTTCAAACCAGTTGGATGTAATCTGGTTAGAATTACATCTTTCAACCAGTTGGATGTCATCTTTTAGAATGACATCATTTCAACCAGTGTGATGTCTCTGTTAGAATGACATCATTTCAACTTGTTTGCCCGCTTGGAAATGCCACCACTAGGCTTTAGATTCATGTTGGAAGTTTGCAAATCTGGCTCCTACACAGTGACTCTGAGCCCCCGACATGGTTGTTTATCTCCCAGTGACTCCTACCCTGCTGATACAGCTACTGGATAACAAGCTACCTGCTGATACAAGCCTACCCTGCTGATAACAAGCCTACCTGCTGATAACAAGCCTACCCTGCTGATAACAAGCCTACCCTGCTGATAACAAGCCTGCCCTGCTGATAACAAGCCTACCCTGCTTGATAACAAGCCTACCCTGCTGATAACAAGCCTACCCTGCTGATAACAAGCCTGCCCTGCTGTAACAAGCCTACCCTGCTGATAACAAGACTGCCCTGCTGATAAACAAATCTACCATGTAGATAACAAGCCTACCATGTAGATAACAAGCCTACCATGTGATAACAAGCCTACCCTGCTGATAACAAGACTACCCTGTCTTCATAGAACCCTATGATGATAATTGTCTTGAAACTCAACTCAGCAGGACTCAACAGGCTATCAGCGGCATAGATCATTCTCCTCATGTCCCAGACCCAGTCCCATTGGAGGAAAAATAAATACAGAAAATTACACTAACAAATAGTTTGAGGTGCAGCGATCGCTCAGTTATTGGTTGTTGTTTTCTTCTGAAATGGTTTTCAGGCATCACTCTCTTTATGTCGGCTTGACGTGTGTCTCAGACCGGCAATGGAATGTCTAGACTTGGCGTCTTTGGGTCTCCATTAGCAAGCAGCGGCTGGTAGAGAACTTATTCGAGGTCCAGAAGACCCAGGGGAGATGAGGGGGTTTTCAGGCCAGACTTCCAGACCTGGGTTCAAAAACTATTTAAAAATGATTTCAAATACTATTATCTGTGCTGGATTGAGCTTGGCTGTTGCAATGGAACCAATAGAAAAGTCCTGAAGGTGTAAACCCACCCACCTGACATCCCAGGCAAACTAAAGCACACTCTTGAAGTACTTGAAAGATTTTCATGAGTATTTAAACCCAGGTCTGTAGGCTTCAGAGGGGATAGTGGGGGGCTGCACTGCACTGTGTTTGTGTGTTGGGGGGCTGCACTGCACTGTGTGTGTGTGTGGTTGGGGGCTGCACTGCACTGTGTGTGTGTGTGTTGGGGGGCTGCACTGCACTTGTGTGTGTGTGTGTTTGGGGGCAGCACTGCACTGTGTGTGTGTGTTGGGGGGCTGCACTGCACTGTGTGTGTGTGTGTTGGGGGGCTGCACTGCACTGTGTGTGTGGTGTGTTGGGGGGCTGCACTGCACTGTGTGTGTGTGTGTTGGGGGCTGCACTGCACTGTGTGTGTGTGTGTTGGGGGGCTGCACTGCACTGTGTGTGTGTGTGTTGGGGGGCTGCACTGCACTGTGTGTGTGTGTGTTTGGGGGCAGCACTGCACTGTGTGTGTGTGTTGGGGGGCTGCACTGCACTGTGTGTGTGTGTGTTGGGGGGCAGCACTGCGTTTGTGTGTTGGGGTGCTGCACTGCACTGTGTGTGTGTGTGTGTTGGGGGGCAGCACTGCACTGTGTGTGTGTGTGTGTGTGTGTGTGTGTGTGTGTGTGTGTGTGTGGTGTGTGTGTGTGTGTGTGTGTGTGGTGTGTGTTGGGGGGCAGCACTGCACTGTGTGTTGTGTGTGTGTGTGTGTGTGTGGTGGTGTGTGTGTGTGTGTGTGTGTGTGTGTGTGTGTGGTGTGTGTGTGTGTGTGTGTGTTGTGTGTGTGTGTGTGTGTGTGTGTGTGTGTGTGTGTGCTCGTGCAGCAGGTAGCCCTGGCCCCTGGACTGCATGGTAGACAGAGAGGAGAGCAGAGCCGGCTGTAGGGCAGACTCCACAGTTGGAAAGCCTGTTGCTGCCGCATAATGATGGTGTCATGGGGATTTGAAACCCTCTGATTCGTTTTTTAAATGCTTTTCAGGCTGCCGATTCAGCTATTATGTTGCTTAGAAGCATGCATTCATTTTCTGTAGAGCAGCAGATCTTTGTCATAACATTCATTCTACTTGATTCTATCTGTTTAAACATGAAATGTTATATACAACATATTAAATACATTTTTTCATAAATTTTTACTTCAAATTACTTTGTGTTTTGAGTACAGATCAGTACTATCATTAGTTGTCATTAGTGGAAGTTGTTTGGGACAATGGGATTGGAAAACATTTCGTTGTCCTGGTGGTTCAGAGATTCCACAAGTCAAGAATGTGGTTCTGTCATTTAGCTTAGCATGTAAATGAACACCATCGTTAGCTCAGGTTGCTTCTGTAAACAAGAACCAGCAGGGGGGAGAGATAGGGTTTTATGTCACCCTGCGCATACTCCTCCCCCAATACTCACCCTCTTTTTCCCACTCTCCTCTCTCTTTTCATCCTTTCTTCTCCACACGCTCCCCCTCTCACTCGGATCCCCTGTTTTTCTCTCTAATTCTCTCTACCCCTTTTCTCTCTCTCTCTCAATTCAATTCAAGGGGCTTTATTGGCATGGGAAACATGTTAACATAGCCAAAGCAAGTGAGGTAGATAATATACAAAACTAAAGAAAGAGACTTGCTTGGGCCAAGAAACACGAGCAATGGACATTAGACCGGTGGAAATCTGTCCTTTGGTCTGATGAGTCCAAATTTGATATTTTTGGTTCCAACCGCTGTGTCTTTGTGAGACTCAGAATAGGTGAACAGATGATCTCCACATGTGTGGTTCCCACTGTGAAGCATGGAGGAGAAGGTGTGATGGTGTGGGGGTGCTTTGCTTGTGACACTGTCTGGGATTTATTTAGAATTCAAGGCACACTTAACCACCATGGCTACCACAGCTTTCTGCAGTGATACGCCATCCCATCTGATTTGCGCTTAGTGGGACTATCATTTGTTTTTCAACAGGACAATGACCCAACACACCTCCAGGCTGTGTAAGGGCTATTTTACCAAGAAGGAGAGTGATGGAGTGCTGCATCAGATGACCTGGGCTCCACAATCCCCCGGCCTCAACCCAATTGAGATGGTTTTGGATGAGTTGGACCGCAGAGTCCAATATTTCATTTTGAAATGTGTGTGCAAATGTAGAAGATTAGGGAGGTAGGCAATAAATAGGCCCTAGAGACTGGGGTGCAAAAGAGCAAGAGGTTAAGTAATAATATGGGGATGAGGTAGTTGGGTGTGCTATTTACAGATTGGCTGTGTACAGGTACAGTGATCGGTAAGCTGCTCAGACAGCTGATGCTTAAAGTTAGGGAGGGAGATATAAGACTCCAGCTTCAGAGATTTTTGCAATTCGTTCCAGTCATTGGCAGCAGAGAACTGGAAGGAAAGGCGGCCAAAGGAAGTGTTGGCTTTGGGGATGACCAGTGCAATATACCTGCTGGAGTGCGTGCTACGGGTGGGCGTTGCTATGGTGACCAGTGAGCTGAGATAAGGCGGGGCTTTACCTTGCAAAGACTTATAGATGACCTGGAGCCAGTGGGTTTGGCGACGGATATGTAGCGAGGGCCAGCCAACGAGAGCATACAGGTCGCAGTGGTGGGGAGTATATGGGGCTTTGGTGATAAAATGGATGGCACTGTGATAGACTACATCCAGTTTGCTGAGTAGAGTGTTGGAGGCTATTTTGTAAATGACATCGCCGAAGTCAAGGATTGGTAGGATAGTCAGTTTTACGAGGGTATATGTTTGGCGGCATGAGTGAAGGATGCTTTGTTGCAAAATAGGAAGGTGATTCTAGATTTAATTTTGGATTGGAGATGCTTAATGTGAGTCTGGAAGGAGAGTTTACAGTCTAACCAGACACCTAGGTATTTGTAGTTGTCCACATATTCTAGGTCAGAACCGTCCAGAGTAGTGATGCTAGTCGAGCGGGAGGGTGCGGGCAGCAATCGGTTGAAGAGCATGCACGGAAGGAGTGTTGTATGGCGTTGAAGGTCGTTTGGAGGTTTGTTAGCACAGTGTCCAAAAAAGGGCCAGATGTATACAGAATGGTGTCGTCTGCATAGAGGTGGATCAGAGAGTCACCAGCAGCAAGAGAGACATCATTGATATATACAGAGAAAAGAGTCTGCCCGTGAATTGAACCCTGTGGCACCCCCATAGAGACTGCCAGAGGTCCAGACAACAGGCCCTCCGATTTGACACACTGAACTCTGTCTGAGAAGTAGTTGGTTAACCAGGCGAGGCAGTCATTTGAGAAGCCAAGGCTATTGAGTCTGCCGATAAGAATGCGGTGATTGACAGAGTCGAAAGCCTTGGACAGGTCAATGAAGACGGCTGCACAGTACTGTCTGGGAGGAGGAGGAGCTCTTATTCTCCATGGACTTTACAGTGTCCCAAAACTTTTTGGAATTAGTGCTACAGGAAGCAAATTTCTGTTTGTAAAAGCTAGCCTTAGTTTTCCTGACTGAGTATATTGGTTCCTGACTTCCCTGAAAAGTTGCATATCGCGAAGGCTATTTGATGCTATTGCAGAATGCCACAGGGTGTTTTTGTGCTGGTCAAGGGCAGTCAGGTCTGGTGCGAACCAAGGGCTATATCTGTTCTTTGTTCTACATTTTTTGAATGGGGTATGCTTATTTAAAATGGAGAGGAAAGCACTTTTGAATAGCAACCAGGCATCCTCTACTGACTGGATGAGGTCAATATCCTTCCAGGATACTCGGGCCAGGTCGATTTGAAAGGCCTGCTCGCTGAAGTGTTTTATGAAGCGTTTGACATTGATGAGGGGTGGTTGTTTGACCGCAGACCCAGTACGCACGCAGGCAATGAGGCAGTGATCGCTGAGATCCTATTGGCCAGGATTCAGACACAGCTAGGACATCCGGGTTGGCGGAGTGTGCTAAAGCAGTGAATAACATAAACTTAGGGAAGAGGCTTCTAATGTTAACATGCATGAAACCAATGCTTTTACGGTTACAGAAGTCAACAAATGAGAGTGCCTGGGGAATGGGAGTGATGCTGGGGGCTGCAGGGCATGGGTTAACCTCTACATCACCAGAGGAGCAGAGGAGGAGTAGGATAAGAGTACGGCTAAAGGCTAAAAGAACTGGTCATCTAGTGCGTTCGAAACAGAGAGTAAAAGGAGCAGGTTTCTGGGCGCAGAAGAATAAATTCAAGGCATAATGTACAGACAAGAGTGAAGGAAAAGCAGCCAACAAGTGCTCAGCATATGTGGTAACTCCTTCAAGACTGTTGGAAAAGCATTCCAGGTGAAGCTGGTTGAGAGAATGCCAAGAGTGTGCAAAGCTGTCATCAAGGCAAAGGGTGGCTACTTTAAAGAATCTTAAATATAAAATATATTTTGACTTGTTTAACACTTTTTTGGTTACTACATGATTCCATATGTGTTATTTCATAGTTTTGATGTCTTCACTATTATTCTACAATGTCGAAAATAGTAAAAATCAAGAAAAACCCTTGAATGAGTAGGTGTGTCCAAACTTTCGACTGGTACTGTACATATTGCATCGATTACCTTAACTAACCTGTGCCCGGCACATTGACTCTGTACCGGTACCCCTGTATATAGTCTCATTACTGTTATTTTATTGTTGCTCTTTGTTTTATTATTCTTTTTTATATTTAATTTTGTAAATATTTTTTACTAATTTTATTTTAGAAAATACTGTCTTAACAATTATTTTTCTTAAAACTGCATTGTTGGTTAAGGGCTTGTAAGTAAGCATTTCACTGTAACGTTGATTTGATTTTGATTTGATTTGATGGCTCTGGCTCTGCTGGTCTTTGTTATGACTGCCTGCTTCGGGTTACCTCGAGTTACCTTGTGAAGAGTGCCTGGTAGATCAAATGTCAGCCAGAGAAAGAGGGGCAGCGTTTTCTCTCTCTCTCTCGCTCTGCCTTTCTCTTCAATCAATTCAATAGGTCTTCTACCCGAGAGCACCAAAGCAGTGACACTATCTTTGGAAAACACCCACTTGCACCCACGCACACACAGACACGACTCAAGGCTGTTTTATTTACTGAACAGCCAAGGAAGTTCCCCTGGTCCCATGGGGGGGAGTGGGAGAGGGGGGGGGAGTGGGAGAGGGGAGACAGGGAGTGGGAGAGAGGGTACAGGTAGAAGAGAAGGGAGGCAAGGTAGAGGAGAGGGGAATTAAGAGAGAGATGGAGGAGGTAGAGAGGGAGTGGTGAAGGAGAGAGGGGGGATAGGGGTAGGATGCTGTCCTGCCATGAGGAGGGCATAGGAGTTTTCTCCCACTTGTTATTTAATGGGGAGGATGTTTATCTTGAGTCAAATCCAGACGTCACTAATACTGGTTCACCGCCAAAGCTTAATAGATAGGGTTTTCTTTGTAGATGTGCTCAGTTAAAATGAAAAAGAAAACCCAGCAGTCCAGAGCCATATTCACATTGTTTTCTTTGCCGTCTCAGTCTTGGATCCTTCCTAGATCTAGTTTCTGCTGCGGATCAACAGGAAGAGGCTTTCCATCCTTACCAGACAAAACCCTTTATTAAAGTGTTTCAGGACTAAGCCTATCTCCTCCTCTATTGGCCAGCCTAGAGTTTCTCTCCATTTTTTAAGTGTTGTCATACACAGTTTATGCGAGTGTTTCTCACAGTGGGATCGCTTTTAAAGGGAAAGTCACCAGTCGGCAGAGAGGGAGACCACATATACTGTACTCTGCAAGTCATGGGGTGGCAGGTAGCCTAGTAAGAGCTTTGGACTAGTAACCGAAAGGTTGCAAGATCGAATCCCCAAGCTGACAAGATAAAAATATGTTGTTCTGCCCCTGAACAATACAGTTAACCCACTGTTCATTAAATATAAGAATTTGTTCTTAATTGACTTGCCTAGTTAAATAAAGGTAAAATACCAACAAACAAAAAAACACTTTTTAGTGGTCCTTTATGGCTCAGTTGGTAGAGAATGATGCTTGCAACCCCAGGATTGTGGGTTCAATCCCATGGGCCACGTATGTGTACATGACTGTGACTTGCTTTGGATAAAAGTGTCTGCTAAATGCCATGTGTGATTTTTTCATTTTTTATTGTCTCATAAAAACACATCAGGTCTTGTCTGCAAGAGTCCTTCTCTGATGGTTAGATGGTCAGGAGTGTCTGTCTTGGGCTCACTCTCTAGCCCCGTTTAAACCTGGTTGTGCTCACATCTTTTGATAGGTGTAGATGATTAAAAGACACATTGGGATCTGATTGTGATCAGACCTTCCTGACATTTACATTTAAGTCATTTAGCAGACGCTCTTATCCAGAGCGACTTACAAATTGGTGCATTCACCTTATGATATCCAGTGGAACAACCACTTTACAATAGTGCATCTAACTCTTTTAAGGGGGAGGGGGGGGTTAGAAGGATTACTTTATCCTATCCTAGGTATTCCTTAAAGAGGTGGGGTTTCAGGTGTCTCCGGAAGGTGGTGATTGACTCCGCTGACCTGGCGTCGTGAGGGAGTTTGTTCCACCATTGGGGTGCCAGAGCAGCGAACAGTTTTGACTGGGCTGAGCGGGAACTGTACTTCCTCAGAGGTAGGGAGGCGAGCAGGCCAGAGTACATTTACAGCAGGCCAGAATACATACCACCTCCTGAGGTAGTCAGGCACATATTCTGTCTGGATATCAAGTGTAGATGGATCTGGACAGTGAAACCATTTAAATCATTATTTTATCACCCTCTAAAATCATTAACAGGTGACACCATATGGCATCAATATGTTTCTTAAAATAGATAACTCAATATTATGTGAAGACGCGTGTTTGGAAATGTGAGCACAATCAGAATGTGGACAAGATCAGGACAAAGGATGCATGTTTGCACCAGGTATAAAGGAGGTTTCTGTGTTTGTCTGTGTCTGGGCTGCCACATGGATAGCTCCTCTGCCGTCTCCATCCCTCTCTCTTTCCTCTCTTTAGAAAGAGTGATGACAACATCTGGCGTCTGTTCAGCACATCAAAAGGGTGAAGTAGAAAGGGACAGATACAGTTTCATCTGTTTCCATGCATACTTTTAAACTAGTAGACAGATTCTTAGAAGTAGTGTCTAGTGTTCAAACTACATTGCAGTTCTCAGCAATTTGAGAAAAGGGGATATCATCAGTTTGGCTCTGACTGGGATCTAGCTTTCTATGTTTTGAAGATGCGTCACATTCAATCTTAGTCAGCCTATGGATTTCAAACAGAGAGACAATCCCAACCACTATGTATTCATTTGCTTAATAGCTTCTGAGTTGACATGGGTTTTTATCCGAACAGAGAGCTCTTTATTGGGCTTGTCTGTATTTGAGACTATACCACAGAGATCTTGTTGAAATAAACTGATGTGTGATATCTGGACACCAACTAGAAACACAATCAAACAAAACAAACTAGAGTCCTCCAGCTCCAGGAATACACATCTCTGTTTTTCCAGTGTTATTTCAGTAGAACATGGGGCTATGGGAGGAAGCTCTGTTGATAGGACTGTAGTACTAAACTGTTGATAGGACTGTAGTACTAAACTGTTGATAGGACTGTAGTACTAAACTGTTGATAGGACCGATAATGGTGACGGAACTGGTAGATAGGATCTGTAGTAACTAGAACTGTGAATAGAGACTGTACCCTAACTAACTGTTGATAGAGGAACCGTATGTACGATAGAATACATGTATGATAGACCGTAGTACTGAATACTAGATTAGATAGGCACTGTTAGAGCTTACAATACTGCTGTAGGACTGTAGTACTAAACTGTGATGACGAACTAAGAACTGTGATAGGACGTAGGTATAAAATGTTGATAGGACCTGTAGTACTAAACTGTTGATTAGGACCGTAGTACTAAACTGTTGATAGGATCCGACTAGTACTGTAATTGATAGGACTGTAGCTACTTAAACGTGTTGAGTAGAATGTAAGTGCTAAAACTGTTGATAGGACCGTAGTACTAGAACTGTTGATGAGACGATGTAGTACAACTGTTGATAGGACCGTAGTACTTAAACTGTTGATAGAGACCTGTAGTAGACTAAAACTGTTGATAGGACACGTAGTACTGAACTGTTGAAGGACTGTAGTACTAAAACTGTGATAGGACCGTAGTACAAACTGTTGATAGACCGTAGTACTAACTGTTGATAGGACCGTAAGTACCAACTGTTGATAGGACTGTAGATACGTAAAACTGTTGGATAGGACACGTATACTAACTGTTGATAGGACCGTAGTACTGAACTGTTGAATAAGGACTGTAGTACCACTGTGACAGGACCGTAGTACTGAACTGTTGATAGGACTGTAGTACTAAACTGTTGATAGGACCGTAGTACTAAACTGTTGATAGGACCGTAGTACTAAACTGTTGGTTTTGTGAGACTACGTATGTGTCCCAAATGGCACCTTATTCCCTTTGGGCCCAGGTCAAAAGTAGTGCACTATGTAGGGAATAGGGTGCCATTTGGGAAGCTGTCTATGACTCATGGTCTAATTTTGTACAGTATATCTGTCCTGTGTTAACCCATATCCCTTAGTAGGGGTTGGATCTGTGGGAAAGTAAAGAGCTTGTGAAACATCCTGTTGGTCCTCCACGTTTCTCTCGGTAGTTCATTTGGGAGCTTCTGGCTGCTTGAAGGCCCTGCAGTAGACTAGCGTCCTGTCCAGGGGGTGTAGTTGAACGTCAAGCTGCCTCACACTCCAGAAACAGGAGGCTCCTGCTCGATGGGATGCTCTGGCTCAGACAATGCTGCTACTCTAGCTGCTTTGCAGGCCATAAACTGAACTATAGGATAAGTGGAACTCAGTGAGACAACTCAGCTAGAGAACTGGCTGGACTCATAGGGCAGGAGAAGGTGTATAGGGCAGAGGAAGTCCCTGTTCCCTGGTGATTATGATGTCTGTGCTGCGTGCTGAATCTCTGTGGTACTTGGCTGGTCCTGACCTGGGACTCTCTCTTTCTTTCTTTCTCTTTTTCTGTCTCTGTCTCCTCTCTCAATCTCTCTCTCTGCTGCCTCCTCATCCTGACACCTCTTTCTCTTCTCACTCATGATTACAATGGAAGCCTAATCATTAGTGAAACTCTTCTGGTGATAATAGAACTGCTATAGCTGGTCAGGGTGGCCCATAGATGATGATAAACAAAGCCTGGCCACAGACCTGTTTGTGCTGTCCTGACAACTCCTATCATTGGCAAGACAGCACAAACAGATCTGGCCCAGGCTATGATAATAAATGTTAGATGTGTGGTGAACTAGGGCAGTGTTGTTACCAGGCCCTGTGTGCCTGGGATCAATGGGATACACATTATCCCTGCCCACTGGCTACTGTCCTGCAATATGCTGTTGGAAAAAAATAGCTCAAATGTCATAGGATGGGAATGGGATTGACTTCACAGAATCAAAACAAAGCTGTGTATTCACTCCTTTGTCAAGCAGGCCGATCAATCTCAGGTCAAACAAGACAGGCTGTTTGCATGGGAGATGTGGTGGGCAGAGTGGAAGGATGACAAGCACGATGATGAGCACGATGACGAGCACGATGACGAGCACGATGATGAGCACGTTGATGAGCACGATGATGAGCACGATGACGAGCACGATGATGAGCACGATGATGAGCACGATGATGAGCACGATGACGAGCACGATGATGAGCACGATGATGAGCACGATGATTAAATTTGTACTTTCTACATCCTGTGTTTACAAGAAGAAAGCCTCTGGAAATATATTAAGTCAATATTCCATTTTTTTTAACTCTTTGAACTAATACAATTCCAACATAGTTAAGTTTCCTCTCCTGGAGTGTTATGGAATAAAGGAAGTGAAAAATAAGTGATTAGTTATGTTGATATTCGATCTGCCTTTTTTTTTTTTAGTTTTACAAATAACGTTTTTTTTGTTATTGAATTTTTTTCTATTTTTTGTCCTGTTTTGCTTCGTTGTCTATTATCTTTGTTCTGATCTTTTATTTTAGACTCCCCTTTTTTTTATTTTGTTCTTTCTGTTTATTTTTATTTATTATTGTCTTTTGTACTGTTTTTTGTCTATTTTGTTATCTTTACTTTTGTCAGAAAAGAAACTCATGTGGTTTGTGCTCGTCATTGTGCCATCATCGTGCTCATTGCAATCGTGCTATCATCGTGCCTCGTGTCTATCGTGGCTCATCATCGTGTCATCATCGGCTCGTC
>NC_036847.1:29631424-29633521 GCF_002910315.2 Salvelinus sp. IW2-2015 | reverse complement strand
GTCTCGCCCGCCAGCTAGCTGTGTAGCTTAAGAAAACAACTTATATGAAGATACTATAATTAATAGGCATAGTGCGAGCATCACTAATTCCCTAACAATCATACAAATGCCATAGACTCACTGCCTACATAAACAGAAAATGCAGAGGAGGGGGGGCCTACGAGGTCAACAATAGATGAGCAACGTCTCCTACTCTATTAACATGATATAATTAGCTTGGGGCTAAGGCTGGGGCTGAGCTGGGGCTGGGGCTGTGGCTGAGCTGTGGCTGAGCTGGGGCTGGGCTGGGGCTGAGGCTGAGGCTGGGGCTGTGCTGGGGCTGAGCTGGGCAGCAAAACTAAGACAAATGCATTCTGGGCTGTAGCCCACTTAGCAAACATAATTCGTTCTCCAACTAGGCCAATACGTACTCCCCCATACGTACTCCCCCCGTACTCCCTGCCAAACATACCCCTGTAAAACGGACTATCCTACCGATCCTTGACTTGTCATTTACAAAATAGCCTCCAACACTCTACTCAGCAAATTGTATGCAGACTATCACAGTGCCATCCGTTTTGTCATCAAAGCCCCATATACTACCCACCACTGCGACCTGTATGCTCTCGTTGGCTGGCCCTCGCTTCATATTTGTCGCCAAACCCACTGGCTCCAGGTCATCTACAAGTCTTTGCTAGGCAAAGCCCCACCTTATCTCAGCTCACCGGTCACCATAGCAGCACCCACCCGTAGCACGCGCTCCAGCAGGTATATTTCACTGGTCACCCCCAAAGCCAATTCCTCATTTGGCCACCTTTCCTTCCAGTTCTCTGCTGCCAATGACTGGAACGAATTGCAAAAATCACTGAAGCTGGAGACTCATATCTACCTATCTAACTTTAAGCACCAACTATCATGGCAGCTCACAGATCACTGCACCTGTACATAGCTCATCTGTAAATAGCCCATCCAACTACCTCATCCCCATACTGTTATTTTTTCTTCTTCTCCTTTGCACCCCAGTATCTCTACTTGCACATTCATCTTCTGCACATCTATTACTAAATTGCTGAATTGTAATTATTTCGCCACTATGGCCTATTTATTGCCTTACCTCCCTTACCTCATTTGCACACACTGTATATAGACTTTTATATTATGTTATTGACTGTATGTTTGTTTATTCCATGTGAAACACTGTGTTGTTGTTTGTGTCACACTGCTTTGCTTTATCTTGGGCAGGTCGCAGTTGTAAATGAGAAATAGTTCTCGACTAGCCCACCTGGTGAAATAAAGGTGAAATAAAAAATAAAGAAATAAAGAAGCTGACAGAAGTGGTAAACAACATTACTGTATTAGTGGACTTCCTGACCTGACGGGTCGCCCCCAGGGGGTAAGGGTAGGTAAAAACACATCCGCCACGCTGATCCTCAACACAAGGGCCCCTCAGGGGTGCGTGGTTAGTCCCCTCCTGTACTCCCTGTTCATCATGACTGCACGGCCAGGCACGACTCCAACACCATCATTAAATTTGCCAGTAGTAGGCCGGATCACCGACAACGACGAGACAGCCTATAGTGAGGAGGTCAGAGACCTGGCCGTGTGGTGCCAGGACAACAACCTCTCCCTCAACATGATCAAGACAAAGGAGAGGATTGTGGACTACAGGAAAAAGAGGACCAAGCACGTCCCCATTCTCATCAACGGGGCTGCAGTGGAGCAGGTTGAGAGCTTCAAGTTCCTTGTGGTCCACATCACCAACAAACAAACATGGTCCAAGTACACCAAGACAGTCGTGAAGAGGGTACGACAAAACCTATTCCCCCTCAGGAGACTGAAAATATTTGGCATGGGTCCTCAGATCCTCAAAAGGATCTACAGCTGCACCATCGAGAGCATCCTGACTGGTTGCATCACTGCCTGGTATGGCAACTGCTCGGCATCCGACCGCAAGGCACTACAGAGGGTAGTGCGAACGGCCCAGTACATCACCAAGCTTCCTGCCATCCAGGACTTCTACACCAGGCGGTGTCAGAGGAAGGCCCTAACATTTGTCAAAGACTCTAGCCACCCTAGTCATAGACTGTTCTCTCTGCTACCGCACGACAAGTGGTACCG
>NC_036847.1:29629898-29631164 GCF_002910315.2 Salvelinus sp. IW2-2015 | reverse complement strand
TAATAACTCTACCTACATGTACATACTACATCAACTAACCAGTGCCCCMGCACATTGACTCTGTATCGGTACCCCCCTGTATATAGTCTGGCTATTGTTATTTTACTGCTGCTCTTTAATTACTTGTTACTTTTATCTCTTATTCTTATCCGTATTTCTTTGAAATTGCATTGTTGGTTAGGGGCTCGAAAGTAAGCATTTCACTGTAAGGTCTACACCTGTTGTATGCGGCGCATGTGACTAATAATATTTGATTTGGTAACCCACAAGTGTCATCAACTTTGTTTGTTTTGTCTGAGAGTCAGACATATTTCAGTAGTGTTGAATATTCAACTTTGTGGTCAGTTTCCCACTGTGTTTCTGACATTTGGAATAAATGAGAGGCAGCTCACACATGAACAGTCCTCCAGTGTGTGACCTTCTGAAGTGGAGAGAGAGAGAGAGAGAGAGAGACTGTGTTGTAGATAACATTCTCCCCCAAGAGAGACAAGCGGGGGAGGAAAGAGAGACTGTGAGAGAGAGAATTTATAGCAAATTTGTAACCATTATAAACAGGACGTATTCCTTGTGTAGCCTAATTCTGGACATCTGGAATGCTCAGCTGTGTTTTTTCTGGGTTTTGGAAGGCAGAGGCTGGAATGCTCAGCGTCTGTGTGTTTTCTGGGTTTTGGAAGGCAGAGGCTGGAATGCTCAGCGTCTGTGTGTTTTCTGGGTTTTGGAAGGCAGAGGCTGGAATGCTCAGCGTGAGAAGAAGAGAGATATTAGTAGGAATTTGTAACATTATAAACAGAGGTATCCCTTAGTGTAAAGCCTAATTATGGAATTCTGGAATGCTCCGAGCTGTGTTTTTTCTTGGTTTTGGAAGGCAGAGCCGGAATGTCAGCGTCGTGTGTTTTTCTGGGTTTTGGGAAGGCAGAGCGCCTGGAATGCTTCAGCGTCTGTTTTTTCCTGGTTTTGAAGGCAGAGGCTGGAATTGCTCAGCGTTGGTGTGTTTTCTGGGGTTTTGGAAGAGAAGGCTGGAATGCTCAGCTGTCGTTGTTTTTCTTGGGTTTTGGGAAGGCAGAAGCTGGAATTTGTGCCTCAGCGTGTGTTTTTTCTGGTTTGGAAGGCAGAGGCGTGGAATGCTAGCGTCTTGTGTGTTTCTGGGTTGGAAGGCAAGGCGGAATGCTCAGCGTCTGTGTGTTTTTCTGGGTTTGGAGGCAAGGCTGGATGGCTCATGCGTCTGGTTGTTCTGGTTTGGAAGGCAGAGGCTGGAATGCTCAGCGA
>NC_036847.1:29625713-29629873 GCF_002910315.2 Salvelinus sp. IW2-2015 | reverse complement strand
TCTGTGTGTTTTCTGGGTTTTGGAAGGCAGAGGCTGGAATGCTCAGCGTCTGTGTGTTTTCTGGGTTTTGGAAGGCAGAGGCTGGAATGCTCAGCTGTGTGTTTTCTTGTTGCGTCTAAAATGGCACTCTATCCCCTATATAGTGCAATGCTTTTGCCCTATGAGCCCTTCACTAGTGAATAAGGTGTCATTTGGAAGGAAATGTCTTGTCAAAGAGCCCTAATGTAACATATTGTGACTGATCTCGCCTCTACAGTCAGTCAGGCCCAGGAACCAATATAGTTCTCTGAGATTTTTGTTGTTGTTGGTTGGATGATTTTTCTTAATTTTTGGAGTTTCAGTTTCAATCTTGTATTATTTTTCTTCTTTTAAAAAAGGAAGAAAATGTTACTAGTTCTTCGTAAACGTTTAAAGGATCAATTATTATAGTTGCTATCTTATGTAAGTCTGAGTCAATGGCACTCTTCCTCAGCAGTAGCCTAGAAATCCAGACTGTATTCACTTCCGTTTCATGTTTGTTTCACTACTGTAGTGTGATTACGTCAGGATTTCCAGGCTACCTCAGCGGTACTCCACAGCACAGAAGCAATGTGCCACAGTCCTCATTCATCCCCTCAGACAGTCAGTCCAACATGATTCATGCTGCTGATGGAAAGATCCAATCACCCCACCGCACTGTGGAAAAGAAATAAAAATACACTTGACGTGATATTCCACTGCTATGAATCGTTGTAGGGATAGGAATAGCAAAGCATAGGGAAGTCCATGGGCCATGATAATATATGATAATACATGATAATACACGATAATACATGATAATACATGGTGATGCTGGTGCTACTAATAGAATGGTGTATTGGTTGGTTGGTACATTTCATCTTGTACACATTCCCAGCTAAAAGGTGAGTTTCAGTACAGGTGCTACTGCTGGTTAAAGGCTCCAGAGGATCATGACTAGACTGGGTTGTCATCTGTTAAAGCTCAGATAGTATCTCCTCGCCTCCTATCTCCAAGCCTCCTCAACCGCACTGGAGGTCTCTCACCTCATCTGCTCCAGTGTGTTTTGAGAAGGAGGCGAGGAGAGAAAATGCAAGAAGGAAAGATGAAAGAGGAAAGAGGATTTGAGAACTAGCCTGTGTGTGTCAGCAGGAGAGCTGCGTGAGGCCAGGGGTGAGGACAGGGGTGAGGCCAGGGGTGAGGTCAGGGGTCAGGCCAGGGGTCAGGCCAGGGGTGAGGCCAGGGGTGAGGCAAGGGGTGAGGCCAGGGGTGAGGCCAGGGGTCAGGCCAGGGGTCAGACCACGGGTGAGGCCAGGGGTCAGACCAGGGGTGAGTTATACAGAGATCTAGCTGACAGTCAGTTTGTGGTGTGCGTGTCTTTGTGTGTGTGTGTATTAGTGCGTGTGTGATTGTACGCGCATGCTTGTTTGCTTGCGTGACCGCATGTATGTGTGTCGTGGCTGCGGGGGCTCTTTATGTGGGAGTAAAATGGGGGGGTCCCGAGTCTGAGGCTGACTGAGAAAACACAGCACACACACACACACACACACACACACACGCTTCGCCTCCTCCCTTCTATTTCTTCTCTCCTTCCCCTTCTACCTCTCTTCCCCTTCTCCCATCTCTGCCCTCCTCCCCCTTCCTTTTCCTGTCCAACCAGATGCTTTTTTCAGATTGTTTTGAAATCTGAGGAATAACATGTCGTAGAGGGGCCAGGATTCGGAGACAAGCAACAAACAGGGCTCTGTTCCACTGACTCATTCTTGCTGCCACTAAACTACAGCCTCTGTCTGAAAATAGCATCCCTATTCTTTTACTAGTCTTCTGGGAAAACTTTAGAAACACAAGATTGTATTGATGAGGTAAAATGTATAAGGTCTTACTCTTGGAGCCACGCCCTGAATACAATGAACAGATCAAATCATCTTTTAGTTTGATTTAAAGGACATCTCTAACTCACACCCATCAGAGGTACAGTAAAGCATCTGTCTGATGTCTGATTAGGACAGTAACTAATGTGTTAGGATGACAGAGAGGAGGGAGGGGCTGAGAGAAGGTTTCTCCAAACTGAGTAATTTTCGTATGTATGAATTTGTGTACGTGTGCGTATGTGCGCATGGCCTGCCTGCATGTGTGTGTGTCCGTGCTGCATGTCCGTGCGTGCTTGCACGTGTGTGTGTTTTTCACAGGGTTCATCGTTGGTCGGCCATGCTTCTTGTCCGTTCTGGTGTACACAACTAAGCTTCCTTTCCTAGCAGTACAGTACAATGACTACCATCCTGAGCATTGTGAAGAGGAAGACTGGGAGACTGGGGAGGCTGGGGAGACTGGGGAGCTTGGGGAGACTGGGGAGACTGTGGAGGCTGGGGAGACTGGGAGACTGTGACTGGGAGGTGGGGGAGCTGGGGAGGCTGGGGGAGACTGGGGAGACTGGGCGAGGCTGGGGAGGCTGGGTAGATGGGGAGGCTGGGGAGACTGGGGAGGCTGGGGAGACTGGGAGGGCTGACAGGACAAAACAATAGGAATTAAAAGTGATCTGGGTGCAGAGCTTAGTGATCAGGGCAGCAGAAAACAAGCTGTAGGTCCCTTGGACAGGAAGAGGAAGAGTACGAAAGGCCTTTTATTCTTAAAAGGGAAAAGAACGGTCATTCTGAAAGAGGAGAATCATGGAATTGTTTCTTAAAGGGGATAATAATAATGGAGATAATATCCCATCAGCCATTCATTTCCGTAGTAGCCATATTCTTCTAGCTGTCCCCGCCCCAGGAGTAACATTATAGCCACTACATTGAGGAATTAGGACAAGTCACATCAATCTCTGGTGAATATCATGTAAAAAGGGACTGTAAGTGTTGGTGATCTAAGTACTCTGCTCTCATTGAAGAGAAGAGAAAAGAAGAGGAGAGGAGAGGGTGGAGAATAGATCATCACCCTATGTGATTGGTCCTCAGTGATATCTCCAGTTCCTCAGAACCTTAGTGGATTCCTGGACCCGCCTTCGGAACTTTCTTGCGTGTGACTCCTGGGTCTAAGTAGCCCGTAGCTTTGAGATGTAGGGTGGGGAGGGTTCTTCACCTGAAACCGTTCTAATATAACACACGGGAAAGGAGGGAGGACAGAGTGAGCAGTGCAACGTAAAAGGTTTCTAATCATCATGAAGTGAAAACTAAACCTACACTGGAAAAAATACATGTTTCTATCAAACCTATTAGCATGTCCAAGCTATTGGTTTCTGAAAGAACTAGACGTGTGGGTTTGTAGAGGTGTAGTGTGGGTTTGTAGAGGTGTAGTTGTGGGTTGTAGAAGTGTAGTTGTGGCTTGTAGATGTGTAGTTTGTGGTTGTGTAGAAGTGTAGTTGTGGGCTGTGTAGATGTGTAGTTGTGGGCTTGTGGGCTTGTAGAGGTGTTTAGTTGTGGGTTTGTCGAGGTTGTAGTGTGGTTTGTAGAGTGTGTAGTTGGGGCTTGTAGAGGTGTAGTTGTGGCTTGTAGAGGTGTATTGTGGCTTGTAGAGGTGTATTGTGGGTTTGTAGATGTGTAGTTGTAGGTTTGTAGAGGTGTAGTTGTGTTGTAGAGGTTGTAGTTGTGGTTTGAGATGTGAGTTGTGGCTTGTAGAGGTGTAGGTGTGGGTTTGTAGAGTGTAGTTGTGGGTCTGTAGACGTTAGGTGGGGATTGTTCCTTGTAGTAACCTACATGTTGTTTTAGTATTTAAAGGAGTTTACCCTGGTCACAGATGAGGTCCCATTTCTTTGTCATTATCATACTGTCTGAGGACGTCTGGCTTTGTCAGGAGGACAAGGTTCTGGAATTCTGAAAAACACAAGACAAGATTTCATCAGTCACACCACCCAATCTGCAATATCAGTGCAGACAGCTTGTTGAACCATTCATTGATATTTCTCTCATAATTCGTATTTCATGACCGTTCCAGAGCTGACGCCCTGCCTTCAGTAATTGGTTGTTGTTTGAGGCCAGTTTAGTGTCTTTTAGGGCTTGGACAGGGTCAACACGTCTGTCCGAATCCTGGGCAGTGACACAGGCAATATGATCTCCCTTCCTGTTGACTTGAGCTCATCCAAAAACCCTCACTTGTGTCCCAAATGGCATCCTATTCTCTATATAAGTGCACTACTTTAGACCAGCGATCCCTATGGGCCCTATGGACCC
>NC_036847.1:29599850-29625688 GCF_002910315.2 Salvelinus sp. IW2-2015 | reverse complement strand
CGGGATGCTGACAGGACAAAACAATAGGAATTAAAAGTGATCTGGGTCCAGAGCTTATGCATCAGGGCAGCAGAAAACAAGCTGTAGGTCCCTTGACAGGAAGAGGAAGAGTACAGAAAGGCCTTTTATTCTTAAAAGGGAAAAGAACGGTCATTCTGAAAAGAGGAGATCATGGAATTGTTTCTTAAAGGGGATAATAATAATAGGAGATAATATCCCATCAGCCTTCATTTCCGTAGTAGCCATACTCTTCTAGCTGTCCCCGCCCCAGGAGTAACATTATACCACTACATTGAGGAATTAGGACAAGTCACATCAATCTCTGGGAATATATGTAAAAAGGGACTGTAATGTTGGTGATCTAAATGTACTCACTCTCATTGAAGAGAAGAGAAAAGAAGAGGAAGGAGAGGGTGGAGAATAGATCATCACCCTATGTGATTGGTCCTCAGCTATATCTCCAGTTCCTCAGAACCTTAGTGGATTCCTGGACCCGCCTTCGGAACTTTCTTGCGTGACTCCCTGGGTCTAAGTAGCCCCTAGCTTTGAGATGTAGTGTGGGGAGGGTCTTCACCTGAAACCGTTCTAATATAACACACGGAAAAGGGAGGACAGAGTGAGCAGTGCAACGTAAAGGTTTCTAATCATGCATGAAGTGAAACTAAACCTACACTGGAAAATAACAACTTTTCTATCAAACCTAATTCATGCCCCTATGTTTCTGAATAACTAGACGTGGGTTGTACGAGAGTAGTGTGGGTTAGAGTTATTGTGGTTTGTAGAAGTGTAGTTGTGGCTTGTAGAGAAGTAGTTTGGTATTGTAATGTAGTGATGGCTGTTGTAGATGAAGTTGTGCTTGTGGGCTTGTAGATGTTAGTTGTGGGTTTGTACGAGGTTAGATTGTGGGTTTGTAGAGGTGTAGTTGTGGGCTTGTAGAGGTGTAGTTGTGGGCTTGTAGAGGTGTATTGTGGGCTTGTAGAGGTGTATTGTGGGTTTGTAGATGTGTAGTTGTAGGTTTGTAGAGTTGTAGTTGTGTTTGTAGAGTTAGTGGTTTAAGTGAGGTTGTGCATTGTATATGGTGTAGGTGTAGGGTTTGTAGAGTGTAGTTGTGCTTGTAGACGTGTAGGTGATTGTTCACTTGTAGTAACCTACATGTGTTGTAGTATTTAAAGGATTTACCTCCGGCACAGATGAGCCCATTTCTTTGTCATTATCATACTGTCTGAGGAGTCTGGCTTTGTCAGAGGAATCAATGGGAATTCTGAAAACACAAACAAGATTTCATCAGTCACACCCCCAATGCAATATCAGTGCAGACAGCTTGTTGAACCATTCATTGATATATTCCATCATAATCCGTAATTTCCATGACCGTTCCAGAGCTGACGACCCGCCTATAGCAGTAATTGGTTTTTTGAGGCCAGTTTAGTGTCTTTTAGGGCCTTGGAGCGGTCAACACGTCCTGTCCCGAATCCTGGCAGTGACACAGGCATATGATCTCCCTCCTGTTGACTTGAGCTATCCAAAAACCCCATCTGTCCAAATGGCATCCTATCTTCTATATAAGTGCACTACTATAGACCACGATCCCTATGGCCCTATGGACCCCTGGTCGAAGTAGTGCACTATAACAGGATAGGGTAGACTTTTGGGTTTGCAGCCCTCCTCTGCCTTGTTGCAACAAGCTTCTAGAACTTTCAGTCCGACTAACATTGCACTTTTAAACCAACATCTATACATGACTATAGCCTCCTGGTCTGTCTATCAGAAGGAATATTACTACCACTCTAACTGTCACTTATCAACACAATAAAACAAACAATTGAGAACGCGATGCCACCAGGACAGGCAACATCACAGTTTTACTACTATGGCTCTCAAATGAGGTCATTCAACAGATGGCCTATCTCATTTGTTGTCTTACGTTGTGTGTGAGTGTTGTGTTGTGATGGTGTTGTGTTGTGTGGGTTGTGTGGGAGAGAGGGAGGGAGGGGAGAGAGGGAGGGAGGGGAAGCGAGGGGAGAGAGGGAGGGAGGGGAAGCGAGGGGAGAGAGAGGGAGGGGGGCTGGTAGACAGGAAACTGATCAAGCGTGCCTCCTTCTCCTCCCCTTTACTCCTCCCCCTTCTCCCCTTTACTCACCCCCCTCCTGCTCTTTACTCCTCCCTACACCCAATCTCACTGCTTCTCTCTCTTCCCCTGTTTCTTTGCTCACCTCTCTCAATTCAATTTCAATTTAAGAGGGTTTATTGGCATGGGAAACATATGTTTACATTGCCAAAGCAAGTGAAGTAGATAATAAACAAAAGTTAAATAAACAATAAAAAGTGACCAGTAAATATTACACTCATACAAGTGTTGCAACAATGTGCAAATGGTTAAAGTACAAAAGAGAAAATAAATAAACATAAATATGGGTTGTATTTACAATGGTGTTTGTTCTTCACTGGTTGATCTTTTCTTGTGGCAACAGGTCACACATCTTGCTACTGTGATGGCACACTGTGGTATTTCACCCAGTAGATACGGGAGTTTATCAAAATTGGATTTGTTTTTGAATTCTTTGTGGGTCTGTGTAATCTGAGGGAAATATGTGTCTCTAACATGGTCATACATTTGGCAGGAAGTTAGGAAGTGCAGCTCAGTTTCGACCTAATTTTGTGGGCAGTGTGCACATAGCCTGTCTTCTCTTGAGAGCCAGGTCTTCCTACAGCAAACTCTATCAATAGCAAGGCTATGCTCACTGAGTCTGTACATAGTCAAAGCTTTCCTTAAATTTGGGTCAGTCACGGTGGTCAGGTATTCTGCCACTGTGTACTCTCTGTTTAGGGCCAAATAGCATTCTAGTTTGCTCTGTTTTTATGTTAATTCTTTCCAACGTGTCAAGTAATGATCTTTTTTGTTTTCTCATGATTTGGTTGGGTCTAAATGTGTTGCTGTCCTGGGGCTCTGAGGGGTGTGTTTGTGTTTGTGAACAGAGCCCCAGGACCAGCTTGCTTAGGGGACTCTTCTCCAGGTTCATCTCTCTGTAGGTGAGGGCTTTTTTATGGAAGGTTTGGGAATCGCTTCCTTTTAGGTGGTTGTAGAATTTAACGTCTCTTTTCTGGATTTTGATAATTAGCGTTTATCGGCCTAATTCTGGATATTTTTGCAGAATTTTGCATGCAGAGTCTCAATTTGGTGTTTGTCCCATTTTGTGAATTCTTGGTTGGTGAGCGGACCCCAGACCTCACAACCATAAAGGGCAATGGGTTCTATATCTGATTCAAGTATTTTTTGCCAGATCCTAATTGGTATGTCGAATTTTATGTTCCTTCAAGAAGGCAAGAAGATAACAGATAACTTCCACAGCTTCCACAGCTTTGTGGAAGTTACCTCTGGCGCTGATGTTTAGGCCGAGGTATGTATAGTTTTTTGTGTGCTCTAGGGCAACGGTGTCTAGATGGAATTTGTATTTGTGGTCCTGGGAACTGGACCTTTTTTGGAACATCATTATTTTTGTCTTACTGAGATTTACTGTCAGGGCCCAGGTCTGACAGAATCTGTGCAGAAGATCTAGGTGCTGCTGTAGGCCCTCCTTGTTTGGGGACAGAAGCATCAGATCATCAGCAAACAGTAGACATTTGACTTCAGATTCTATTAGGGTGAGACCGGGTGCTGCAGACCATTCTAGTGCCTTCACCAATTCGTTGATTATATATGTTGAAGAGGGTGGGGCTTAAGCTGCATCACTGTCTCTCACTCCCTCTCCTCCCTCCCTCCCTCCCTCCCTCCCTCCCTCCCTCCTCCCTCCCCTCCCTCCCTCCCTCCCTCCCTCCTCTCCTCCCTCCCTCCCTCCCTCCCTCCCTCCCTCCCTCCCTTCTCTCTCCCTTCTCTCTCTCTCCCTCACACAGGGTCAATGGGCCTTCCTTTCTGCCTCACCATTGGCTCTCCAGGTTATTTTGTAACTAAACAGTCCCCTGTCCCAGTTACATCCCTAACCAAAATATTGTGGCTATTTTTGGAACCTTTTACCCCAATTCTACTCTCCTGTGGTTTCCTAAGGGGGGAGCAGGGGTCTTGAGGCTAACGCTTCGAACACACAGACAGCGCCATTGCATTTTGGTACACCAGAATTACATTCATTTCCAATGAAACGCTGCGTTTGCTTTGCAGTATTGCTTTGCAGAGGTAGTTGCAGTGCGTTCTATATGGTGCACAGGTTGGATTTATCGAACGTATGGGTCAGACTGTATATGTAGACGAGTTGACAGAAATGGTAGCAGAAGGTGAATGTTGAACTGTTGTTACACACATATCCAGATGATGCTGCGGACCATTTAGCACAATGACGCTGTCGGTGTGTTCGAAGCGTAAGGGGGAAAGCAGATTAAATATCGGGACTGTTCTTTTCTCCTTCCTCTCTGTACCTCTCTGTTCCTCTCCTTCCCCTCTGTTCCTCTCTGTTCTTCTCTCCTTCCTCCTTCCTGTCTGTTCCTAAGGGTGTGCTGGCTCCTGAATATTCTACCCTGCTAACCTCACTCTCCATGTCACCCAGGTGGGTCCGGGAGTTCCTCAACGATGAGAACAGGGGTCTTGATATCCTGGTGGAGTACCTGTCCTTTGCTCAGTGTGCTGTCATGTGAGTACACACAACCTAAGCTAAGCTTAGCATATCTTCAGAAGAGACTGGAAGTAGTTAGCTACCTAACCAGATTGGCACTGGATCCAAGAAGTGTTGATACAAACAGGTAGGAGCTACGGACACACTCTTGTGCCTGTAAGAATGGGCAATAGCACACTGGATGGATTCCATATAGCATTGTGTATCTTTGAATGTGCCTGGGTGTGCTTGTATGCCTCATATGCTGCATACTGAGTGGTTCAAATCAAATGTTATTTGTTGCACGCTTCGTAAACAGCAGGTGTAGACTAAAGCTGTGTGCATGCTTCCCAATTCGAAACAGTTTGTGTATACAGTCTATCATAACGACATTTAGAGATTTTTTTCTTATTTTCCTTTTGGTCTGCGGCGGTGTTTAAACAGTTATTCGTGCGCACAATTTTTTTTCCTGAGGCATACCGAAGTTCGGTAGCCGAAGTCTACGCCCCTTCGTCGGGGATTCTCCAATGAAGTGTTTGTTGTCATTCAACAAGAGACGACTCGGTTTCATGCAATTTTTTTCACTTAAGAAATACTGCACCAAACATCTCAGTTAGATGTAAAATTGCGTGACTAAGACCTCCTCAGCAAAAACGTCAAAATTAATTATAGATTTCTTGAGTTATCTTAATTAATTATGACTATTTTGAGGAAGTGTATACCTGCTACGGCATCTCAAGAGGGACAAACAGCACTATTGATGTTTTTTTCTCGTTCTTCAAGTGAAGAGCGAGAAATTATTACAGGAAAATAAACTCACAAGTTCATTATTCGTAAAGTAAATGGCGAGCCAATTACAGAAAATAGCTTACAGTTGTGAGTGTGACAAAATAAAAACAAGGAATTCTACCTGAGAATTTTAGAACTTGGACACTGTCTCGTTGGCCTAACATTATATCCTAATTTGACTTTGGTATAATCCATAATCCCAAATCATAATGTTACTACCCTGCAGGAATCTGCAGGTAGCTAACCAACCATGTTCAATGTTAGCTAGCTAGCTAGCATTAGGCCATAGCTAGCAATGCAAATGGCTCTGAGATACAAACAATATTACTACACAGATCATACACGTAACGTTAGCTAGCGAGCCAGCCAGCTAACGTTAGCTAGCTAGCTAACAGTAAGCTTTATGAAAACAAATTTCTGAAAAAATTAGAAATGTATAATATCTGAAAATGTAGCTAGCTAGACTCTCTTACCCATATACATGGATGGATGCTTCTCCCTCTCTGTCACGGATGGCACGGTTGCCCTTAGTTTGAAGATGTAATCCAGAGACAGGTGTTTTATACAACAGTCTTCTGTGTGTTCTCTTTTCGACTCCCTCTGCATATTTGCAATCAAATGCCAGAACTTTCTCCATCTCCTTAGCTATCATACTCTAATTCCACCGGGCATTCCACTAATTTCAAAACTCGGTCCTCCTGAAAGTGGATTGCAACACTTTTACAGTTTTACTTCATGATATCTTTTTTTTATCTTTCTTTTTATAAAAAGCCATGTTAGAAAGGATTACCTACACATACTGACCAACTCATGTTATCGACAGAAGCGTGCTACATGGCAGACCAATCCAAACTCATATCTCGGCATGTCCAGCACATCCATTATCTCAACCAATCATGGCTAGCAGGAAGGTTCCCCGACCTTTTCCATGTCTAAACTGACTAGGCTTGTAATTTAACAATTGTATTCATATTTACAGATGGCAAAAAAGTTTGTTATTAAGGCACATGAAAGTTCACATGTTCCAGAAGGCATTTCTGCCCAAAAACACATTTTGATTTAAAAAGAGTTGACGTTCAAATGCCTCTCCTGTCAAGTAGCGACGTGCGACATACGCCTAGTTTCCTGAAATGAGTCACATGTGATCATACTGTAGGCCTACCGGTGGCCTACTATCAAAAACATGGAAATAGCTGTTCTATCACTCGGCCTACAGTAGCAGCCAATGTGTGGTGTTCATTGTAGGCCTAAATTCCATGAGACTCACTCGCGTTTCAAAGACATCTATAAATGTATATGTTGTGTGCTCTTGTAGGAAGCAATCATTCCCCTATTGCTGACAACAAATTATCTATAACTGGGCAAATAACTCAATAACTAGCAAAGGATATGAACAAAATGTGCACACATGGCTACATGCAGCTCTCACTTTGATCTCAAAGCAAGCACATCTACTCACAACCGCACATGCTGTAAACACAGTCCAGTTCAAAATAAATGGCACAGATCGATATATGGCAATGGTCTATTTGCATATAGGTCTACTGCAGCTCTGATTGTTTATGCCACACTGGTCTGTGTAGAGTACGGGCTGAGTGGTGTGCGTCAATGCAATAGAATCCTACTCTGATGCTTTCTGCCTACAACAAAATCTGTTGCATAGTTCGTTGTATTTCGGTACGTGGTATTGAAAGCGGCTAATATTGCATGTCACAATTGCCTCAGTAAAGGGAAACGTTGATAGTGTTAACAGGGAAAACTTCAGAACAGTGGTCACCAACATTTTCTGAGTCAAGATCACTTTGAGTCAAAATGTAAGCCTATGCAACATTAACCAATAAAAACAGTACTGTAGAAATGAGGTTTGTGCAGTAAGCTATAGGCCCAATACATTATCTCCACATATTGGCTTTGCTTGAATTGCCCTGCCAATATATTGCTGTTCAGGAATGTTTTATAAATTATATTTCTACATTTGAGGTAGGCTTTATGATCACACCGGTAATAGATCCGTTGTTGTATTACTTGTGAGGCACAGCTGAGTGAGTATACATTTAAATGATTTGCTTTTTATTTTACTGGGCTGATGGTGCCTGTATCTGATGTTCAGTCTCAGCAGAGGGAGAGAGCAGCAGACTGAGGGTCCACCTGTCAACATCCCTCCAGTCTCCCTTTCCTCCACTGACACTGACCAAAAAGGTCCGGTCTTCCAGCTGATGGCCAATCTTGAGTCACACGGCATTATTTCTGCCTCATGCACAAATTCATGTGTTTACTCCTATGAACAGATAAATATTATTCCTCGATATTAAAAAAGACCCAAGCCGGTAATAATAACATCAACACTAGCCTAAAGATAGACCTTCCTACTAATTCATTACTGCTGCAGTGCTTGTTGTAGCGCTGTGTGGAAATAGGAAGAACACACATTTTATGTCTTATAAAAGCGCTGAATACAAAGTGTTGAATACAAAGTGTTGACAGTGCCGAGTAAGAACTTAAACATGAACTCACTCATAAAAACAGCAGATCTTTACTGTATTCGTTGACAGTCTCTCTCTAGTCTTGTTTTAAACGTTTTGAAATCTCACAGTATCAACTTTGCTGTAGCTTTTTCTTAATGCCTGCTACGTTACTGAAGACACGGTCATCTGAGCCATCCGATTGGCCAGCGGTAGAATCTCGACTCTCGTGCTTGTCTCTGTGGGCTGATATTTCTGCAGTCTCAGGGCTACTGTGGCGCAGCTTAAAGGGAACATAGCTTATGGGTCTTTTTCCATAAGATAAAGATAAAAAAATTACATAAAATAGAAGTAGTGACACAAGGAATAAATAGGTTGGACTTGATTGTGAGCCAAGTCTGTGCTTTTATACTGTCATACTGGCATATTATGGACCTGAATGGGAATGACTGAGCCTCTGTGTTGCACTAAGCTTAGCTGTGCAGTTCTACTGTATAACATAACCTTTGACCTTTTACAAAGCTGCATTTCTAACCTAATCTACCTCGACCCCCTTCTGCCCGTCTGTCTGTCTGTCTGTCTGTCTGTCTGTCTGTCTGTCTGTCTGTCTGTCTGTCTGTCTGTCTGTCTGTCTGTCTGTCTGTCTGTCTGTTTGCCTGCCTGCCTGTCTGTCTGTCTGTCTGTCTGTCTGTCTGTCTGTCTGCCTGTCTTTCTGTCTGTGTCTACCCGTCTGTCTGCTTGTCTGTCCGTCCGTGGCCCAGGTTGAGTTTTGAGGGTCTGGAGATGGGGGAGGAGATTTCCCTGGACAAGTCTAAGTCCTGGAGTAGGTCTATAGAGGATCTGCATCAGGGCAGCACTCAGCCTTTCTGCAACACGCTGGTCCGCTCTGCTCGCCAGTCTGTTCTCCGGTACGTATCGTCTGCTACTGTGTTGCTGCTGTTACTGTGCCTTGCTCCACTAACCCTTGGCCCTGACGTATGTTAGCATGTTAGCATATCAGGTAGCCATCCAAACATATGTTAGCATGTCAGCTAGTCCTCTGCTATGATGTTGATGATGATGATGATGATGGTGGTGGCATGATGTTGAGCGTTCTGGGTCTGGAGAGGATGTGATAGGATAAGATGATAAGTGATGTGTCGTCACTCCTGAACTCACTTCAGGGAGTTGTGGGTTAATCTGTCTGCTGTTACAGGGACAGAGACGGAGACAGAATGGTTGTTTTTTGGCCGTCTGCACTGTGCGTTTCCTTCCATGTTTGATGGTCTTCCTCCATCCAGATGTGTTCCACTGTTCTGTCATGGACAGATTAGGCCCAGCTGTTCTGAGCTCCACATGTGGGCCGTCTGCCCTGTGATTCTTCATCCAGTGAGCACATCAAGCCAGAGAGAGGAGACCCAGGAGACTCTGTTTCAAAAAGCAGAAGCAGAAAAGATATAGGCGAGAAAAGAGAGAGACAGAAAGATGAGAGGATGTGGAGGATAGACTGCTCTGTGATGAGCAGACATAAGCCTGGGGACAAACAGGTGTCAGGAAACCACCCAGAAGGCATCAGTAACCACATAGGCCATTTCGGGTCCCTCTACTCTGCCAAAAACCCTCTGTGATTCACTTTGAGCTTGGTGGTGGTAGAGCACAAACCCAGTAGATACAGTCACATGGCTGCCAGATATTGTACAGCACTGAGCCTCATTTATACCTCACTTCCTGCTGTTCCAAATCAAGATGTCACAAAAAAAAAACAATATG
This sequence comes from Salvelinus sp. IW2-2015, assembly GCF_002910315.2. Taxonomy (NCBI): domain Eukaryota; kingdom Metazoa; phylum Chordata; class Actinopteri; order Salmoniformes; family Salmonidae; genus Salvelinus; species Salvelinus sp. IW2-2015. The sequence continues at coordinate 29,616,108 of NC_036847.1, read as the reverse complement.
AACACACAATGAAGATGGGCTCTGACTGTTTAGATCAACCAAGAAGAATCAAGTGGAATCATACGTTGTTGTTGTGGTTGTTGTAGTATGTTAACTAAACATTGAATAAAAACATGTTGTTGTTGACCTTTGCCCTCTGTTGCAGCTATGGCACAGCACCGAACAGCAAAACCATCAAGAACTCACGACTCGTGAGCCAGAAGGACGACGTGCACGTTTGCATCATGTGCTTGCGAGCCATAATGAACTACCAGGTACTGACTGGGGATATCCACTATCAAAGCAACACCCTGTCACCAATATACAGTATAACCACAAATCACTATTCTCTCTCATTACAAAACAAATGGAAAGGGCATATGCAGCCTAATTTTCTATTTAAGAGTCTGCTGTCTGCTGAGTCTGCTGTAGATGTGTGTGACGTTTCCTGTATGAGCCGCCACAGAGGAGAGTGTTCTTCTGTTTGACCACATCTGGTTTTATCTCTATTTCCTCTCTCTCCAGTATGGCTTCAACCTGGTCATGTCGCACGCACACGCAGTCAACGAAATAGCCCTCAGTCTGAACAATAGGAACTCGAGGTGAGCAGAACTCAGGCCCGGCCCTGCCTCCTTAGCTTGAGAATAGCCATTGTGAAAGATTCTTAGAAAGATTCTTATACAAACCAAGATAGTGCAGAGAGAACCCTTGTCACAAATGAGGATGAGCCAAGCAAGGAGGCAGTCCTTGTATGCACAAGTCTGACCCACAATAAGAAGTCAAGGTAATAACTCAGGCCACCTCCACAGCTTGAGAGTATTAAGGGTGGGTCAGGTTGTAGGTCAAGGTGTAGGTCAGGCAAAAGGTGAAACATTTGATCAGCCTGTTCATATGATACACCTCTCCTTCTCCACGGGGGGCGGGGGGCTCCCATCGGCTTCTCTGTGAAGTTGGGGGGGGGGGGGCTCCCATCGGCTTCTCTGTGAAGTTGGGGGGGGGCTCCCATCTGGCTAAGGCATGATTTGCATCCAAAATTGCACCCTATTCCTTATTTAGTGCACTACTTTTGAGAAGGGCCAATAGGGCGCTGGTAAAAAAAAGTAGTGTACAATGTAGGGAATAGGGTGCCATTTGGGACGAAGGCCTGTTATACATCCAGTGTGTTAGAGGAATGTTTAGTATAGAGGGGATTACAGTGTTATAGCGTGGGAGCTGATCCCTTCATAATGACCTCTTTTAGCATAAGATCTGCTAGAGCCACGACCAGCCCCTGCTATCCTGCTTCTATGTGGGTGTTAAACAACAAAGTATGGATTTATGGATTACAGCTTCTCTATGTCTTCATGCAGTGCTTTACCAAGTGTTTTGAATGTATACAGTTGATGGAGAGATGACATATCTTTAAAGATTAAATGTATCAAAGCCATAGTGTGGTGTACGTGAACCACATACAGGTGGAATACAGTTTGTTTTCTGTTTTGTCTACAGGACTAAAGCCCTGGTTCTGGAGCTGCTGGCTGCGGTGTGTCTGGTTAGAGGAGGCCATGAGATCATACTCTCTGCCTTCGACAACTTCAAAGAGGTGCAGTACAGCACACATCTACAGGAAAATGCTAACAATAGTTCATCCACCAGATCTGATTCAGATACTTTCAGGGTTTGATTGTGTGCCAGGTGGATCGGGTTTAGGGCTGCGGTGGTCACAAAATGTAGTCAGCTGGTGATTGTCAAGCAAATAACTGTCAGTCTCATGGTGATTGACCCTTAAATTAACACAAACACATTTAGCATATCCTAGCTTTCACACAAGCCATTTTAAATACATATAATATAGCCTACACCTTTACAATAAATCCATTATTTATTTTAGACCGGTCTAAAGAAGCTTGATATGAAAAAAATGTAGTCTATTTCAGAAGAAAAATATAGCATACTCTGAATTGTCCTTATGTTAGGTCCTGATGTGGCTATGCCAAATGGCTGTGGGCTACACTAGTTCATTTAGCAGACAAGATATAATTCGTTGGCATTATTTGACATTATTTTATAGTATAAAGAATACAATTAAACAAAGCTGAATAAAATATAAATATTTTCTCCAAATGATTTGAGGGAGCGCACATGCGGCTATTCTGTGATCTCCGGCGCCGACAGAGATGGCCGCCTCGCTTCGCGTTCCTAGGAAACTATGCAGTATTTTGTTTTTTTACGTGTTATTTCTTACATTGGTACCCCAGGTAATCTTAGGTTTTATTACATACAGTTGGGAGGAACTATTGGATATAAGAGCAACGTCAACTCAACACCATTACGACCAGTCTTTCCCGAAGCGGATCCTCTGTTTTGCCCACCACCCAGAACAATGGATCGGATCCCAGCCGGCGAACCAAAACAACGACGCCGTAAAAGGGGCAGACGAAGCGGTCTTCTGGTCAGGCTCCGGAGACGGGCACATCGCGCACCGCTCCCGAGCATACTACTCGCCAATGTCCAGTCTCTTGACAACAAGGTAGATGAAATCCGAGCAAGGGTAGCATTCCAGAGAGACATAAGAGACTGTAACGTTCTTTGCTTCACGGAAACATGGCTCACTCGAGACACGCTATTGGAGTCAGTACAGCCAGCTGGTTTCTTCACGCATCGCGCCAACAGAAACAAGCATCTTTCTGGTAAGAAGAAGGGCGGGGGGTATGCCTTATGATTAACGATACGTGGTGTGATCATAACAACATACAGGAACTCAAGTCCTTCTGTTCACTTGACTTAGAATTCCTCACAATCAAATGTCGACCGCATTATCTACGAAGAGAATTCTCTTCGATTATAATCACAGCCGCATGTATTCACCCCCAAGCAGACACATCGATAGGTTGGTAAAACCCTGGATCATTGTTATTCTAACTTCCGCGACGCATATAAGGCTCTCCCCCGCCCTCCTTTCGGTAAAGCTGACACGACTCCATTTTGTTGCTCCCAGCCTATAGACAGAAACTAAAAAAGGAAGCTCCCGCGCTTAGGTCTGTTCAACTTTGGTCCGACCAATCTGATTCCACGCTTCAAGATTGCTTCGATCACATGGACTGGGACATGTTCCGCATTGCATCAAACAACAACATTGACGAATACGCTGATTCGGTGAGCGAGTTTATTAGCAAGTGCATTGGCGATGTCGTACCCACAGCAACTATTAAAACATTCCCAAACCAGAAACCGTGGATTGATGGCAGCATTCGCGCAAAACTGAAAGTGCGAACCACTGCTTTTAATCAGGGCAAGGTGACCGGAAACATGACCGAATACAAACAGTGTAGCTATTCCCTCTGCAAGGCAATCAAACAAGCTAAGCGTCAGTATAAAGACAAAGTAGAGTCGCAATTCAACGGCTCAGAAACAAGAGGTATGTGGCAGGGTCTACAGTCAATCCCGGATTACAAAAAGAAAACCAGCCCCGTCGTGGAACAGGATGTCTTGCTCCCAGACAGACTAAACAACTTCTTTGCTCGCTTTGAGGACAATACAGTGCCACTGACAGGGCCCGATACCAAAACCTGCGGACTCTCCTTCACTGCAGCCGACGTGAGTAAAACATTTAAACGTGTTAACCCTCGCNACCTGCGGACTCTCCTTCACTGCAGCCGACGTGAGTAAAACATTTAAACGTGTTAACCCTCGCAAGGCTGCAGGCCCAGACAGCATCCCCAGCCGCGTCCTCAGAGCATGCGCAGACCAGCTGGCTGGTGTGTTTACGGACATATTCAATCAATCCTTATCCCAGTCTGCTGTTCCCACATGCTTCAAGAGGGCCACCATTGTTCCTGTTCCCAAGAAAGCTAAGGCAACTGAGCTAAACGACTACCGCCCCATAGCACTCCCTTCCGTCATCATGAAGTGCTTTGAGAGTCAAGGACCATATCACCTCCACCCTACCTGACACCCTAGACCCACTCCACTTTGCTTACCGCAACCAATAGGTCCACAGACGACGCAATCGCAACCACACTGCACACTGCCCTAACCCATCTGGACAAGAGGAATACCTATGTGAGAATGCTGTTCATCGACTACAGCTCAGCATTTAACACCATAGTACCCTCCAAACTCGTCATCAAGCTCGAGACCCTGGGTCTCGACCCCGCCCTGTGCAACTGGGTACTAGACTTCCTGTCGGGCTGCTCCCAGGTGATGAGGGTAGGTAACAACATCTCCACCCCGCTGATCCTCAACACTGTGGCCCCACAAGGGTGCGTTCTGAGCCCTCTCCTGTACTCCCTGTTCACCCATGACTGCGTGGCCATGCACGCCTCCAACTCAATCATCAAGTTTGCAGACGACACTACAGTGGTAGGCTTGATTACCAACAAAGATGAGACAGCCTACAGGGAGGAGGTGAGGGCCCTCGGAGTGTGGTGTCAGGAAAATAACCTCACACTCAACGTCAACAAAACAAATGAGATGATCGTGGACTTCAGGAAACAGCAGAGGGAGCACCCCCCTATCCACATCGACGGGACAGTAGTGGAGAGGGTAGTAAGTTTTAAGTTCCTCGGCGTACACATCACGGACAAACTGAAATGGTCCACCCACACAGACAGCGTGGTGAAGAAGGCACAGCAGCTCCTCCTCCTCACCAAAAACACAACTTTTACAGATGCACAATCGAGAGCATCCTGTCGGGCTGTATCACCGCCTGGTACGGCAACTGCTCCGCCCACAACCGTAAGGCTCTCCAGAGGGTAGTGAGGTCTGCACAACGCATCACCGGGAGCAAACTACCTGCCCTCCAGGACACCTACACCACCCGATGTCACAGAAAGGCCATAAAGATCATCAAGGACAACAACCACCCGAGCCACTGCCTGTTCACCCCGCTATCATCCAGAAGGCGAGGTCAGTACAGGTGCATCAAAGCAGGGACCGAGAGACCGAAAAACATTTTCTATCTCAAGGCCATCAGACTGTTAAACAGCCACCACTAACATTGAGTGGCTGCTGCCAACATACTGACTCAACTCCAGCCACTTTAATAATGTAAAAATGGATGAAAAATGTATCACTAGCCACTTTAAACAATGCCACTTCATATAATGTTTACATAACCTACATTACTCATGTCATATGTATATACTGTACTCTATACCATCTACTGCATCTTGCCATCTTGATGTAATAAATGTATCACTAGCCACTTTAAACAGTGCCACTTTATATAATGTTTACATACCCTACATTACTCATGTCATATGTATATACTGTACTCTATATCATCTACTGCATCTTGCCTATGCCGTTCTGTACCATCACTCATTCATATATTTTTATGTCCATATTCTTCATTCCTTTACACTTGTGTGTATTAGGTAGTTGTGAAATTGTTAGGTTAGATTACTCGTTGGTTATTACTGCATTGTCGGAACTAGTGCATTTCGCTACACTCGCATTAACATCTGCTAACCATGTGTATGTGACAAATACAATTAGATTAGATTTGATTTGAGCGGTTAACAAAGAAATAGGTACTCCTATATGCTTATTTTAGAGTTATTGATGTAACTTTAGTTGTTCTTCAAATATTGGCCTGTATGTTTTGATTTGTAACATTGTAAGGCTGCATCATGAGACACTAATGATGATTTGAAAAAAGTTGCTTGAAAGGCATGATCTCTGCTTTGTTTTCTGCGCAGGCTGTACACACTCCAGTAGTCTCTCATTCACAATTTGACAAGCACTTGATAATGCCTCGAATTTCACGGCGGCATCCCCTTTGTGGCCGTAATGCACCCTAAAAACATCCATGCCTTTTGGGGCCCGGAGTGCTGCATTGTGCCCTTCTCCCTGAGTGTACTGCCGTATCCGAAGTGTCTCACTCACAAGGCTCTCCGTCGGCTCTTTCTCACAGACTACAAGTGAAGACAGACACATCCGGGACGCAACTGAGCACGTCCTTATCCAATTCAATGGTGCATATTGAAGATATTGGAAGAAATGTCCATATTTACTTTTTTCAGCCAACAAGATGAGTAGGCCTAACAAACAGAAAAAGCACTAGCCCGTCAATCTACTATCCCCCATAATACAAAAGTCAACCTATTCTATTCTGTGCGAGAAATAAATATTTCAAACATAGTCTGGGACAGTTGTGGGATGCGATAAATTCCAAATTAATACAAACCTTTTTTATGCAATGTGGCTGACGCAACAGATCAGAACGTTTACCTTGATAAACTATTAGGCTATTTCTTCACATTATAAGCGCAGCAATGCGCACATGGTAGTAGGCTGTAAGTGTGAATGTTCCATTAGCGGAAAACACCATTATCAAAAGTGACCACAAATGCGATTATGTATGTAATACTGTTATTATAAAGGTGCATTTTTATGGTGAAAATGATCTTCACCAAACTAGAAACTCACACGCTGCTTATATATGCCAGTCAGACTCTACACCCCTTGTCAAGCGGATTAATGTGCTTCATTAAAAAAAAGTTATTTGGCCACTTTAGCTGTGATACAAACCTTATCAATACATATAGGCCTATGGGCTAGACTACATGAGGTGTGATGCTGACCTTATTAAAACATATAGGCCTATGGGCTAGACTACATGAGGTGTGATGCTGACCTTATCAATAACATATAGGCCTATGTGGCCTAGCTACATGAGGTGTGATATCGACCTATTAAAACATATAGGCCTATGGGCGGACTACATGAGGTGTGATGCTGACCTTATTAAACATATAGGCCTATGGGGCTGGACTACAATGAGTGTGATACTGACCTTATTAAAACATATAGGCCTATGGGCTAGACTACATGAGGTGTGATACTGACCTGATTAAATACATATAGGCCTATGGGCTGGACTACATGAGGTGTGATACTGACCTTATTAAAAACATATAGGCCTATGGGCTAGGGTACATGAGGTGTGATACTGACCTTATTAAAACATATAGGCCTATGGGCTAGGCTACATGAGGTGTGATACTGACCTTATTAAAACATATAGGCCTATGGCTAGGGTACATGAGGTGTGATACTGACCTTTTTAAAACATATAGGCCTATGGGCTAGGCTACATGAGGTGTGATACTGACCTTATTAAAACATATAGGCCTATGGGCTAGACTACATGATGTGATACTGACCTTATTAAAACATATAGGCCTATGGGCTAGGTACATGAGGTGTGATACTGACCTTATTAAAACATATAGGCCTATGGGCTAGACTACATGAGGTGTGATACTGACCTTATTAAAACATATAGGCCTATGGGCTAGACTACATGAGGTGTGATACTACCTTATTAAACATATAGGCCTATGGGCTAGACACATGAGGTGTGATACTGACCTTATTAAAACATATAGGCCTATGGCTAGACTACATGAGGTGTGATACTGACCTTATTAAAACATATAGGCCTATGGGCTAGGCTACATGAGGTGTGATACTGACCTTATTAAAACATATAGGCCTATGGGCTAGACTACATGAGGTGTGATACTGACCTTATTAAAACATATAGGCCTATGGGCTAGACTACATGAGGTGTGCGACTATGATTTCAACAAGTCCACAAAAAAGGCAATGTTCTTATTGCTGGGCATCATTCACAAGTGATATATAATTCACAAGTGATAGGCTAATATTGTCACACATCTCACACATAGTCTCACACATCAGACTATTCTTAATTTAATCTTGTCTTTACATATAGATAAATAATATATGTGTGAAATTTGTTTTGATTTAGAATGGACCATTATCATGCACCTGTATCGAAACAGGGGCAGCGGAAAAAAATACATGTAATCTCTGCACTTAAATAGCGAATGGAGGACACTTTTCCCGTGGTTAATTTTTATGCCAGCCAGGTAGGCTATACTCCTGTTGTAAAGCAAAGCAATGTGCTTAATATTAGGAAAGTTGAGAAGTAAATATAGTAGGCCTAGCCTATAGAACGCTGATGGGAGACTCATTTTTTTATTAGAAGCCATCACTCTGTTTTCTCCTGCAATTGCATAGCCTATAGAAATCCTGCGCAAAATGGGCTCTCATGAAGTGTTTGATTAGATTTTCAGTTACATTTGCATTGATGTCAGAGTGATTAGAGGGACAATAGAGTGCTGAGTACCAGGCAATTAGCAAGTTTGGTAGGCTACTAATGACCATCAGCAGCATCAGAGCTTGGAGAAGCCTAATTACCGTGACTAAACATCATGCCGGTGTGGCGGCAATACGGTCACCGCAACAGCCCTAATAGGGTTTATACATTTGAGACTATTCCACTAGTTCCATTGTGCCATGCAAGCTCAATCAATAAAGCAAATACTACTTGAACACAGTTCTGTTAGGCAAAGGCCAAAACCCTGCTATGTCTAGGGCTATTAGTCTCATTAAGCCATCAGATATGAGGTGACCTTGATAAGGATCAACTCTCCTTTGGGAGTTTGCTTAGCCTTTCTAGCCTGAATAGTCATCTAAACACCGGAACAACCCAATTACTCTGAGCAATCTGCAGAGCCCCACAGAGCCCCAATACTCTTATCAGCCACCCAGTCACAACAATGTGGGATTCAACCAACAGCTTTGTAGTGGGATTTTAAAATATAGTGGGATTTTTAAAACTTAATAATGACAGTTGACACTTTACTGAAATGTTTTGGGCCCTGGTAAAAAATTGTGCAGTAAATAGGAGAAAGAGTGCCATCTGGGAAGCAAACCTGGTTTATATTAGTTGTTTAGCTATTTATTACAGCACAACTAGCTAAAGAATGCTGATATGGAATAAGGGATTGTGTCTTTATTCAAATCTGAGGGTTCTCTTTAGGTTGGGAAATCAGCTCTGTGTTTGTGTGTGTGTAACCGTTTGTATGTGTGTGTATGCGTGTGTGTGTGTGTGTGTTTGTGTGAGTTCGTGTGTTTGTGTGTGTGTTTGTATGTGTGTGTATGCGTGTGTGTGTGTGCGTGCGCGTGTTTCTGTGTGTGTGTGTGTGTGTGGCGAGATCTTTATCCCTTTGCCTTATTTTCTTATGTTCCCTTCCCATGAATTCCTATAATCAGGAGGTCTTTTCATTCCAAATGGAGTGTGTTGACCTTTGCTTACACTCATATCCTTGGCATCCCGGGTGGCATTTTTTTGTTTTTAATCATACTTCATGAATATATTGAAGTATATTGAAGTATATCCGTGATAAATTTACTTTTGTATATTTGAAATTATCTAAATTGTTCCAATTTGAAATATATTTAATGCCTTTAATGTCAACTTTCTTAGTGTTTCATTAGGCATTCTGTTGGGAAGGAAGATTATCAGTAATTCAAAATAGAAAAACAGTAACGAGTCACTCTCTAACCTGAGACTCTGTAATACAGCACAGGAACTGTATTTTACAAAGAGACAGCCATACATTATGTCAAATTTATATAACAAATATTGGACCATATCGGACACTGAAGTGGTTCAGAAGGGAACATAACTGAACTACGTCCTACTCTATTGGACTGGAAGATTACTTTTTTCACTGCTTGGCAAACCTCCCCAAAAGATACTCAGCTCTGTATTGATCTAATACATACTCATTCTTTTCCCTTTCAGGTGTGCAAGGAGAAGCATCGCTTTGAGAAGCTGATGGACTATTTCCGTGTGGAGGATGGGAACATTGACTTCATGGTGGCCTGCATGCAGTTCATCAACATCGTGGTTCACTCAGTAGAAGACATGAACTTCAGGGTTCACCTGCAGTATGAGTTCACCAAGCTGGGCCTTGACGAATACCTGGAGGTATGGAGGACGCTATAAATACAATATAATAATTCATGTAAATCATGTGTTCATGAACAGTCACTAAAACTAGGGCCTGGATTTGTACCTGGTCAGGTCAGGAAAAACTTCTGGCCCAACATCTACTTGAATGAAGTCTCCAAGGAGCCATACATAGGCTGTGTCTTATGCCTTTTGAGACCGCATTTGAAGGCAGGAAGTGGAAATGGTCATTTTAAGTTCTGTCCCTTTTCCAAGATGCCTTTAAAATGTTACCTCTAAGGTACCTTCATATGTGTCTTACTGTGACTCACTGACCTGAATCTCTCCTTCTCTCCCAACAGAAATCCAAGTACACAGAGAGTGACAAGCTGTCAGTACAGATTCAGGCCTACCTGGACAATGTGTTTGATGTGGGCGGGCTGCTGGAGGACGCAGAGACCAAGAACGTGGCTCTGGAGAAGGTGGAGGAACTGGAGGAACACCTGTCCCATGTAAGAACCACCAGACTGACCACCAGACCACCAGACTGACTACCAGACCACCAGACTGACTAACAGACTGACCACCAGACTGACCACCAGACCACCAGACTGACCACCAGACTGACCACGAGACTGACACCAAGACCACCAGGACTGAACCACCAGACTGACTACCGACCTCACCAGACTGACTACGATGGAGCCTCACGCAGACCGACAGTACTGGACCTACCAGACCACCCGACTGACTCACCAGACCACCAGGACCATCACCAGACTGACGACTGACCGGCCTCACCAGACTGACTACAGGACTCACCAGACGACCAAACAGGACTGACACACAGACTGACACAGGATCACCAGACTGACCACATGGAACCTCAGGCGTGACACAGGAGCCACCAGACGGACACGGACGCCAACCAGACTGACTACCAGGACTTCACCAGACGATACTGGGACTGCACCAGACTGACTACAGACTGACGGCTCACCAGACTGACAACCAGATGACCAGGGACCTGACAACCACCGGACCACCAGGGACTACCACAAGACTGAGCTACCAGATGAACAACCAGATGACACGAGACTGACAACAGACCACCACCAGACTGACTATCAGACACTCAGACTGTTACCAGACTACCGAGACTGACCACCAGACCACCAGACTGACTATCAGACACCAGGAACATGATTACCAGACTACCAGACTGACCACCAGACCACCAGACTGACTATCAGACACAGACTGATTACAGACTGACGACCAGAACTACCAGACTGACAACCAGACTACCAGACTGGACAACCAGACCACCAGACTGACAACCAGATGACCAGACTGACAACCAGACACCAACTGACCAACAGACCACCAGACTGACAACCAGGACAACCGACTTGTCACCAGACCACCAGACCCTCCAACAGACCACCAGATTGGACACAGACCACCAGACTGAACCACCAGACAACAGGACTGATCACCAGACCAACCAGACTGCCCACAGCACCACCAAGGACTGATCACCAGACCACCAGACTGACCACCAGACACCACAGTACTGAACACCCAGACCCACCATATGACTACCAGACTGACCACCAGACCACAGACTGAACACCAGACGATCAGACTGACTACCCAGACCACCAGACTGACCACCAGACCACCAGACTGACAAACCAGACCACCAGACTGACCACCAGACTGACTACCAGACTGACTACCAGACTGACAACCAGATGAACCAGACTGACAACGCAGACCACCAGACTGACCATTCAGACCACCAGACTGACTACCAGACTGACCACCAGACCACCAGACTGACCACCAGACCACCAGACTGACCACCAGACACCAGACTACCACCAGGCCACCAGACTGACTACCAGAACCACCAGACTGACCACCAGACATGACCACCAGACTGACCACCAGACCACCAGACCTGACCACCAGCACTGACCACAAGACTGACCACCAGAACACCAGACTGACCACCAGACCACCAGACTGACAACCAGACCACCAGACTGACCACCAGACTGACCACCAGACTGACTACCAGACCACCAGACTGACCACCAGACTGGACTACCAGACTGACCACCAGACTGACAACCAGAATGACCAGACTGACAACCAACCACCAGACTGACCACCAGAACTGACTACCAGACTGACAACCAGATGACGAGACTGACAACCAGACCACCAGAGTGACAACCAGACCACCAGACTGACATCACGACACAGACTGGATTACCAGACTACCAGACTGACCACCAGACTGACTAGCAGACCACCAGGGCCACCAGACTGACCACCAGACCACCAGGCTGACTACCAGTACTGACTACCAGACTGACTACCAGACCACCAGACTGACAACCAGGACTACCAGACTGGACACCAGACCACCAGACTGACTATCAGACACACCAGACTGACTACCAGACTGACAACCAGACTGACTACCAGACTGACAACCAGATGACACGACGACAAACCAGACCACCAGATTGACAACACCAAGACCACCAGATTGACTACCAGACCACCAGACTGAAGTCAGACACCAGAATTGAATGTCAGACACCAGACTGATTACCAGACCACTAGACTGACAACAGACCACCCAGACTACTACCAGACCACCAGACTGACACCAGACCAGCCAGACTGACTGCCAGCCACTAGACTGACTACCAGACCACTAGACCACCAGACCACTAGACCAACAAGACTGACTACCAGACCACTAGACCACCAGACTGAACCAACCACAGACCACCAGACTGACTACCAGACCACCTAGACCACCAGACTGACTAACCAGACCACTAGACCACCGACTGACTACCAGACCACTAGACACCAGACCACTAGACCAACAGACTGGACTACCAGGACCACTAGACCACCATGGACTGACTACCAGACTGAACACCAGGCTGACCACCAGACTGACACCCAGGCTGACACCAGGCACACCAGGACTGATCACCAGGCTGACCACCAGACCACCAGACTGACCACCAGACTACTACCAGACTGATCACCAGGCTGACCACCAGATGACACCAGGCGGACCACCAGACTGACCACCAGGCTGACACCAGACTGATCACCAGGCTGACACCAACTGATCACCGTTGACCACCAGGCTGACCACCAGACTGACCACCAGCTGACCACCAGACTGACCACCAGGCTGACACCAGATGATCACCTGACCACCAGACTGGACCACCAGACTGACCACCAGGCTGACCACCAGACCACCAGACTGACTACGAGAACCACCAGGCTCACCACCTGACTGACCATGAATTCACTCATAGATTCTATTAATGTACTTTTCCCTTCTGAACATCTTGACATGAAAACGGTTCATGAACAAAGTAATTCAGGTACAATCACTATTTGTCTGATTATGTATTTTCTGGTGTAAGTCAGTCAGTAATACAAGGAAACATCCACCAAACTGTTCCAGAATGACAGAAAGTCAGAGTTAAGACATGCCGTCATCCTAAGAAGAATTCAAAACAAACTCCTGCTTTCAGGGACAGGAATTATGGGGGAGGAAGAGAGCGAAACATTCCACCCTAAGAATTCCTTTAGTTTTTACAACACGTGTTAGTCTGTCCAAATTCAAAAGTGAAAACGTTGTCAGTTCAGCCTCACTGTGTCATGTTGCTAGTTATATCACATTTATTAGTAATGCTGCAGAGATTACAGTACGAGAGAGAGAGAGAAGAAAGAGGAGAGAGAGAGAGAGAGAGAGACGAGAGAGAGAGAGAGAGAGAGAGAGAGAGAGAGAGAGAGAGAGAGAGAGAGAGAGAGAGAGAGAGAAGAGAGAGAGAGAGAGAGAGAGAGAGGAGAGAGAGAGAGAGAGAGAGAGAGAGAGAAGAGAGAGAGAGAGAGAAGAGAGAGAGAAAAAGGGAGTGATCTGGAGCGAATGCACTTCGATGTGGACTTGACGTGGATCAAATGCTTTAATTCAATTCCTCCTGTCCCTTTCTCCATCCCTCTTGTCCCATCCACTTCACTCACTGATTTCTCTTCCATGCCTCCTACCTTCTCTCTCTTTGCTCACCCTCTATCCTCTCCACCCTGTACGTAGGAACGGAGAAGCTCTGGACGTGGGAGAATGAGGACCATTACGAAAGTGGCTGACCTGGAAAAGCAGCTCCTACAGAAGGACAAGGATCTCCATGTATAGCGGGTAAGATAAGCTGGCGGATCACTATTGATGATACCGAATGAAATTGATCATTAATTTCTTCATATACAGTACAAATGTACCCTTTATGAGTTCAGAACAGCGGTGTCTCAATGTTGTTAGTTAAATATGTTGTTTGAGCAACAGTGTTTTTACAACTCCTGGAGAACTATATGTACAGCAATGCAGAAATGGACATTAACGTTTGATCAACTATCTCTAGCAAAGAAATGCTATGATAGCAAATTTAATGTCAGAAATGGAGTGATTTATGATCCTGTATAGTTTGTGGAGTCATCATAGTGTGGTTTCTCTCTGTCTCCCCCTGGTGTTCTGACCCAACAGGAGACGTACGAGTCGACCAACACCCAGGTCCACACCCTGAGGAGGATGATCAAGGAGAAGGACGCTGCCTTCCAGAGGAGCTTCAACATCGAGAAGCGCCTGCTGGAGATGGAACAGCAGGGGACCATCCGCCTCCGCAAGCAGCCGGACGGGGACATCGCCATCGAGCCCCTGGGAGGGGGCGGTGGTGTTGGTGGTGGAGGAGGAGGGGGTGGAGGTCCGGTGGTGCCTCTCGGTGACTTTGGGCAGAACGGAGGCTTCTCAGTGGGGCCTGGAGGAGTAACAGGGCCAGGAGGACCAGGAGGACCAGGGACTAGTCTACCAAGGGCCAGTGAAGCACCACCTCCCCCTCCCCCCCCTCCACTTCCCTCTGCTCTAGGTACATTACCATGCACAGTTATAGTCTTTCACATCATTGTGCCGACTCCAACTGTACTGTGTTGGCTTTCTTTTCACATTGTCCTTCACAGCAGGGGTTCTCAACCGTTTCCATTCTGAGGCCCACTGAAAGGTTCAGAATCACTGTTTACAGCATGGTTCCAGGAACTATGGTGACACACACAGCTGGATGGACGCACAACATTAGTGTATGCCACCATAAACCAATATGAAGGATCTTTTATTCATCGTACTGATTTGGTACAGCCTGTTAGAGCTCCACTAGTCTCTCTCACAGACATTCATAAGCTTGAGATTTTATTATGGCTCCTATAGACTGCCGTTGTTTTATGCTGTGTTTGTCTTCTGTTCCACAGGAGAGAATGCTCCATGCCCACACCCACCCCCTCCTATGGCCCCGCCTCTACCAGGAACTGCTCCCAATTTCATCCTCAATATGGGCCTATCAGGTAAGAGCTAGTAGCAGCATCTAAATATATTTAAGGTGGAGTATAGAATGTGTTCAAAAGAATGCAGTACAATATACAAGTCGGATGTAATGGTTGTAATGTAATGGTTGTCCTGCTTTTCTATGTAATGGTTGTCCTGCTTTTCTATGTAATGATTGTTCTGATATTCTATGTAATGGTTGTCCTGCTTTTCTATGTAATAGTTGTCCTGATTTTCTATGTAATGGCTGTCCTGCTTTTCTATGTAATGGTTGTCCTGATTTTCTATGTAATGGTTGTCCTGCTTTTCTATGTAATGGTTGTCCTGATTTTCTATGTAATGATTGTTCTGATATTCTATGTAATGGTTGTCCTGATTTTCTATGTAATGGTTGTCCTGATTTTCTATGTAATGGCTGTCCTGATTTTCTATGTAATAGCCGTTCTGATTTCCGATGTAATGGCTGTCCTGATTTTCAATGA
Source organism: Salvelinus sp. IW2-2015 (assembly GCF_002910315.2). NCBI lineage: Eukaryota > Metazoa > Chordata > Actinopteri > Salmoniformes > Salmonidae > Salvelinus > Salvelinus sp. IW2-2015. Next base: position 29,600,480 of record NC_036847.1, on the reverse strand, counting down.
AATGGCTGTCCTGACTTTCGATGTAATAGCTGACCTGATTTTCAATGAAATAGCTGTCCTGATATTCTATGTAATGACTGTCCTGATATTCTATGTAATGGCTGTCCTGATTGATCCTGGTTGGGCTTACAGAGCAAGGGTTCCAGTTGAATATAGGCAGACGAACTTGTCTTGATGGGCTTCTTGATCCTGATAGCTGCAAACCGACATTAATCAGGTGCTTATTATTATTTAAAGAAAATCAGGAAAGCCATTACATAGAATATCAGGACAGCCGTTACAGTAGAATATTCAGGACAGCCATTACATAGATCATGACTCATTCAGTGACATATAGACCAATTACATAGAATATCAGGACAGCCATTACATAGAATATCAGGACAGCCTACTACTATCAGACCCATTATGAATATCAGGACAGCTTACATTAGAAATATCAGATGACTCAGTTATTTCATTGAAAATCACGGCTCAAAGCTATTACATCAAAGCAACAGGCATTCTAGAAATCAGTAGCAGATGCACTTTCCTGAATAGAGATACATCGAAGAGACAGCCATTATCAATCGAAATAGGAAAGGCCCCTTAATAGACAGTGGAACATTCTTTAACAGCATTACATAGAAG
>NC_036847.1:29585680-29599825 GCF_002910315.2 Salvelinus sp. IW2-2015 | reverse complement strand
GGGCCTTCATCTGACAGTTTACCTCTTAATTAGGGGCCTTCATCTGACAGTTTACCTCTTAATTAGGGGCCTTCATCTGACAGTTTACCTCTTAACTAGGGGCCTTCATCTGACAGTTTACCTCTTAATTAGGGGCCTTCATCTGACAGTTTACCTCTTAACTAGGGGCCTTCATCTGACCGTTTACCTCTTAACTAGGGGCCTGAGTTGTTCTTGGTCAGGAAAATAGGCCCTCAAAGCCCTACTTCTAACTCATTCAAGGCCACACTCCTAATTCATTCAAGGCCCCACTCCTAATTCATTCAAGGCCCCACTCCTAATTCATTCAAGGCCACACTCCTAATTCATTCAAGGCCCAAGTCCTAACTCATTGAATGAAACATTCTCATTGTCATAGAAAATGGACATGCATTGAGGTATCACGTTTGACTGAGTGTGTCGTGTGTGTTGTCTGTCTATAGGACCTGGATGTGGAGAAGTTTGAGGAACTGTTTAAGACCAAGGCCCAGGGTCCAGTGGTGGACCTGAGTGGCCCCAAGACCAAGGTGTCTCAGAAGGCTATCAACAAGGTCTCCCTGCTGGACGCAAACCGCTCCAAGAACCTGGCTATCACCCTGAGGAAGGCCAACAAGAGCACTGAAGAGATCTGCAAAGCCATACAGACGTATGTACTGTAGCCTATACCTCACTCTCCATCAATTAATCACATCAACAATTCAGTTGTCACAAAGTGCTTTACAGTAACCAGCCTAGGCTTTCAAAGAGCAAGCAGAAGCACAGTGCCAAGGAAACACTCCCTAGAAGGAAGAAACCTAGAGAGGAGCCAGACTCAGAAAAGAGGCCCATCCGCTGGCTCTAACTGCATCGTGTCCAGTTCTAGTGCTTATGTTTCCAACCTGTCTCCTGTCCTGTCTGATGTTTCCAACCTGTCTCCTGTCCTGTCTGATGTTTCTAACCTGTCTTGTCTGATGTTTCCAACCTGTCCTGTCTGATGTTTCTAACCTGTCCCGTCTGATGTTTCTAACCTGTCCTGTCTGATGTTTCCAACCTGTCCCGTCTGATGTTTCTAACCTGTCCTGTCTGATGTTTCGAACCTGTCTTGTCTTATGTTTCGAACCTGTCCTGTCTGATGTTTCTAACCTGTTTCTTATTAGTTTCGAATCCTGTCCATGTCTGGTATTTTCTAGACCTGTCTTGTTTATGTTCGTACTGTCCTGTTTATGTTCACTACCTGTCTGTCTATGTTTCTAACCTGGTCATGTCTGATATGTTTCTAACCTGTCCTGTCTGATGTTTCTAACATGTCCTGTCTGATGTTTTAACCGTCTGTCTTATGTTTTGAACCTGTCCTGTCTGATGTTTTAACCTGTCCTGTTTTCCCTGCTATGTTTCTAATTGTCTGTTTATGTTTCTAACTGTCCTGTTGCTTCTAGACTGTCTGCTGATGTTTTAACCTGTCCTGTCGATGTTTCTAACCTGTCCCGTCTGATATTTCTAACCTGTCTGTCTGATGTTTCTAAACCCTGTCTCACCGTCTGATATTTCTAACCCGTCCTGTCTTTCTAACTGTCGGTTCTAACTGTCCTGTCTGATGTTTCTAACCTGTCCTGTCTGATGTTTCTAATCTTTCAGTATTGTAACCTGTACTATCTTTCTCTCCCTATAGCTTCGACCTAAAGGCCCTGCCGGTGGACTTCGTGGAGTGTCTGATGCGTTTCCTTCCAACGGAGGCGGAGGGGAAGATGATGCGTCAGTACGAGCGGGAGCGGCGACCGCTGGACGCGCTGACGGACGAGGATAGATTCATGCTCTTCTTCTCCAAGATCGAACGGCTCACCCAGAGGATGAATATTATTACTTTCGTAGGGAACTTCTCAGACAACGTTAACATGCTAACCCCGCAGCTCAATGCCATTATCGCAGCGTCCGCATCCGTCAAGTCTTCACCCAAGTTAAAACGAATGCTAGAGGTAAGGGTTCTCTCATCGTTGTCGTCCATCATCAATGATTAAACTGGTTTGAATTGGAAGAGAAGCATCCTTTCACATTAGCAGTCAGTGGTGAGTTTCCCAAAATATTCATAGCACAAAGATCATCCAGGTCAATTGTAGGCAATGGACGAAAGATGCTCTTAGTGTAACAAATATGTAGGGAAACCGAGTAGCTTTTGCTTGACCACTGCCACATTAGTATGGTGCTAAGATGTTTATTCTTTACTTTCTGTACTCACATAGATCATCTTAGCCCTGGGAAACTACATGAACAGCAGCAAGAGAGGATCTGTGTATGGCTTCAAACTACAAAGTCTTGATCTGGTGAGTACTGTACGATACAAAGTAGCACATTCTAGAGGGCGGCTCTCTGCAAGTCCTGTGTACTCCTCCAGAATGAAAAGGGCCATGTATTCTGGACATGTATTCAGTTCCAGGTAGTTCCAGGTAGTAATCAGTAATACAATGCTACACTTGTACACTTGTTTCAAGGTTGATTAAAGACGCTGATATGTATTCTGGTTGTGTATATCTTTTTCTCTGTCAACTACCGGACACTAGTTATAAAAGGCTCCATGTGTACCAGTGGAGGCTGAGGGGAGAAAGATCATATTAATGGCTGGAACGGAGACAATGGAATGGCATCAAACCATGTACTTGATGTATTTGATGCCATTCCAACTATTCCGCTCCAGCCATTACCACTCCACCATTAAGGTGCCACCAACCTCCTGTGATGTGTACACTTGTTTCAAAATGTACTCCTCCAGAGCAAGTGAAAAGAGCCTTGACTGATATGGAATTCTCTCCTCCCCCAGCTACTGGACACTAAGTCTACAGACAGGAAGATGACTCTGCTCCACTACATAGCTGTGGTTGTCAAGGAGAAGTATCCTGAGCTGGCTAACTTCTTCAACGAACTGCACTTTGTGGACAAAGCTGCTGCAGGTGACTACCGAGTTACACACACAGACACCATTCAACTGGAATGGGTTCTTCTCTTCTCACTGTACAAAGAAGACTGTAGTACATGTGATGCACCGTTGAAATGAAAGGAGGTTTGATATTGTGTGTGTGTGTGTGTGTGTGTGTGTGTGTGTGTGTGTGTGTGTGTGTGTGTGTGTGTGTGTGTGTGTGTGTGTGTGTGTGTGTGTGGTGGAGTGTGTGTGTGTGTGTGTGTGCGTATCTCTCTCTAGTGTCTCTGGAGAATGTGCTGCTGGACGTGCGGGAGCTGGGTAAAGGGATGGATCTGATCAGGAGAGAGTCTAGTCTCCATGACCACTCCGTTCTCAAGGGCTTCCTCCAGACCAGCGACACTCAGCTGGACAAACTGCAGAAGGATGCCAAGACCGCTGAGGTTCTCAAGCCACCTCCATCCTATCAAAACTACAAACTGAATTTTTCAACACTAACGTCTCTAACATTTTAAACTTGAATAGTTCTTCCAATACTCAAAAAATCATTTTGTTGATCGCTAAAGCAAGCACACAATGTTTCTTCAGCAACCTGTTCTACCTGTTCTGAAACTGCCAACTGGTCAAAACACAACACAACACAACTTAGTGTAACATGAAACAACACCTCTTCCTTCTTAGACGCAGCACAACAAAGACCTGTGCAACAATACAGCACAACACTATAAAAAAGGCTTTGTTAAGGTTTGCAATGTTGACAAATGTTGTGTTCTACCCTTGACACGTGTCTCTCCCGGGTCATTTCTAGGAAGCCTTCAACAATGTGGTGAACTACTTTGGGGAGAGTTCCAAGACGACTCCTCCCTCCGTGTTCTTCCCTGTGTTTGTGCGATTCATCAGAGCTTACAAGGTAAGGAAGGACCAAACAACACACATCTTCTACAGGGATCACATGTATGTAACAGGCCACTTAGCTAACACTGTTATCCAAAGTGACTTATTGTAAAGTGAGTTCATACATGTAGGATGTGTGTGTGATCCCTGTAGGAAATGAACCCACGACCTTGTAGTGCTTTGATGTGTGTCAATAGCGCCACACTTTTACCAACTTAGCCTCACAGGGCCATGTTCAGGAGGAGCTTACTCTCTCTGTCCTATGGGAGTTAGACTAACCTTGAGTTAGTCTGGCTGTTGTCCCGCTGCCTCCCAGAGAAAAGCAGAACTGTCTGTGTGCCACAGGACAGGGTGTGGACTGGAGTAACAGGTCTAATAACAGGAAGGGCCAGCTGGGTCAGAACGGTAGCTGTGGTGTTTAAACTGGGACCTGTCTTCCCCCCTTCCCACCTGTCTTCCCCTCCCGCCCCTGCCTCCCCCCTCTGACCCCTGGACCGATGGCCCGCTCTGCCTCTGCCTCCCCCGGATGGACAGCTCTGTCCTGCGACACAGACACCTTCCTGAGATTGTTCTCTACAAGGATTTATGGATCTGTTAAAGAAACGTGCAGCAAAAGGATTTGTGCATTTGCATGTGTGTGTGTGTGTGTGTTAGAGAGAGAAACAGGGAGGGGAAGAGCAAGAAACACACACAAACACACAGAGAAAATGAATGGTGCTGACTGTTTAGCTACATGAAAGTATGTTATCTCTTTGTTTATTCAACTCCCAGATCCAGTTATTCTATTATAAAAGAGACCAAATCTTTCCATAGCTTGGCTTAGCTAAGTTTTCTCTGAATGGCGTGCATTTTGTGATGTCCTCCCTACAGGATGCGGTGGAGGACAATGAGCAGAGGAAAAAGCAGGAGAAAGCCATGAGAGAGAAGTTACTGGCTCAGGAGGCCAAGCAACATGACCCCAAGGTACAATACTAGAAGTCTCCCTAGCCCTAAATCTGACAGACAAGGCCCAAAAAGCCAAAAGATGCTCAATGATTTTTTAATTAGCAAATTTAGGCATAACATGCCAGCAGCAAATGCTGACGCTACACATCCAAATATATCGGACCAAATTATGAAAGACAAGCATTGTAATTTTGAGTGTGGAAGAGGTAAAAAAGTATTGTTGACTATCAACAAAGACAAGCCACCGGGGTCTGACAACTTAGATGAAAATCTCTGCGGATAATAGCGGACGATATTGCCACTTCTATTTGCCATATCTTCAGTTTAAGCCTACTAGAAAGTGTGTGCCCTCAGGCCTGGAGGAAAGCAAAAGTCATTCCGCAACCTAAGAATAATAAAAAACCTTTACTGGCTCAAATAGCCAACCAATCAGCCTGTTACCAACCCTTGGTAAACTTTTGTAAAAAATTGTGTTTGACCAGATACAATGCTATTTTACAGTAAACAAATTATAGGGAAGGATATTCAACAAGCACAGCACTTACAAAAATGACTGATGATTGGCTGAGATAAATTTATGATAAAAAGATTGTGGGGGCTGTTTTGTTAGACTTCAGTGCGGATGTTGACATTATCGATCATTGTCTGCTGCTAGGAAAACGTATGTGTTATGGCTTTACACACTCTGCTATTTTGTAGATAAAGAGTTATCTGTCTAACAGAACACAGAGGGTGTTCTTTAATGGAAGCCTCTCCCACATAATCCAGGTAGAATCCGGAATTACCCAGGACAGTTTCCTAGGCTCTTTACTTTTTTCAAACTTTACTAACGACATGCCACTGGCTTTAAGTAAAGCCTGTGTCTATGTATGTGGATAACTTAACACTATACACGTCAGCTACTACAGCGAATGAAATGACTGCAACACGTAACAAAGAGCTGCAGTTAGTTTCAGAATGGGTGGCAAGAAATAAATTAGTCCTAAATATTTCCAAAATGAAAAGCATTGTATTTGGGACAAATCATTCACTAAACCCTGAACCCTGACCTAAATCTTGTAATGAATAATGACCACCTGATTGACCACTAGACCACCTGACTGACCACCTGACTGACCACCTGACTGACCACCTGACTGACCACTAGACTGACCAATAGACTGACCACCTGACTGACCACCTGACTGACCACCTGACTGACCACTAGACTGACCACTAGACGTGACCACCAGACTGACCACCAGACTGACCACTAGACTGACCACTAGACTGACCACTAGACATACCACCTGACTGACCACCAGACCACTGACTGACCACCAGACTGACCACTCGGCTGACCACCAGACGACACCAGACTGACCACCAGACTTGACCACCTACGGACCACCCGGCTGACAACCTGACACACCAGACCACCAACTGACCACCTGACTGACCACTAGACCACCAGACTGACACCAGAACTGACCACCAGACTACCACTAGACTGACCACTAGACTGACCACTAAGACAGACCACCCGACAGACCACCTGACTGACCACCCGGCTGACCACCTGCTGACCACCGGGCTGACCACCTGGCTGACCACCGGGCTGACCACCTGCTGACCACCTGGCTGACCACCAGACGACCACTAGACTGACCACTAGACATGACCACTAGACCACCTGACTGACCACCATGACTGACCACCTGGCTGACCCACCAGACTGACCACGCAGACCAACCTGAACTGACCACCAGACTGACCACCAGACTGACCACCGTGGCTGACCACCATGGCTGACCACCAGACTGACCACCAGACAGCACCAGACTGACCACCAGACTGACCACCAGACCGCTCAGCTGACCACCAAGACCACCTGACCTGATCACCACGACCACCTGACTGATCACCCTGCCCCAGACTGACCACCAGACTGACCACCAGACTGACCACCAGGCTGACCACCAGGCTGACCACCAGACTGACAGACAGCAAGATTTATACAAATCTCTGCTGTTGAAAACTAAAAGCTAGTCTAAAGTAAATGGGCGATAATGTCTAGATGCTTTTTACAGTGGAGATTGACTTTATAAATTGTCTGGCTGGACTGATGAGAAAATGGATTGCGCAGTGAGATGGAACAGGGTAAATAGGCATTTCAACGTCATAGCTTTAGCCGGTGGTAACTTGTGGAATAGACACCGTCTGGAATGCGGTATTAACCAATCAGCAGCCAGGATTAGACCCACTTCTTTTATAATTCTCAATATAAGACTCTCACACTTACTATAAGGAGTTTATGCATTTGTATGATTGAAACGATCCTCGGGCAGCTCAAGCCATTTAGGCAGAATTTGATGTTCTTCCTCCTCTCCCTCCCAGGTCCAGGTAGTGAAGAAGAGGCAGCAGCAACAGGAGCTGATCTCTGAGCTGCGTAAACGCCAGGCCAAGGACCACCGACCCGTATACGAGGGGAAGGACGGCACCATTGAGGATATCATCACAGGTGGGCTCGATATGCAGCCTCGCTGGTAGCCACGCAGCACCCAGCCATGCCCCAGTAGGAGCCCCAGGCCCCCTAGTCCAAGCCCCATCCCAAGCCCCAGCCCCAACAACCCAAACCCAGCCCCAGCCCAAGCCCCAGCCCCAGCCCCAACAACCCAAGCCCAAGCCCCATCCCAAGCCCCAGCCCCAGCCCCAACAACCCAAACCCAGCCCAAGCCCAAGCCCCAGCTGCCCCAACCCCAGCTGCCCCAACCCCAGCAGCCCCAGGGACTGGGCTAAGATCACTGTGGTACTCAATTGCTCGGCTGGAGGAGCACTGTGTTACGCGGTTCAGACACCACTACCAGAGGCTCTAGAGCATCTAGACAACAGCAGATTCCAGTTCTCAATCATGTCCCAGTAGTTTCCTTTTTGTGGCCTGCTAGTTATCTAGATTAGTAGTGTCTCATCATTATGTAGTATCTGTGCGGCTAAGTAGCAATTGAACCTCAAAGTATACAGTAGGCATGTAGTTGAGGCATTACCCTCCCAATGCCCTGCTTCATGGGATGTGCTAACTCAGGACAGTTCCCGAACTCAACTCTCATTAATCAAAATCTACTGTAAAATAATCCAAATGTTAAATGTTAATAATTGTAATAATATGTTAATAATGTGTTAATAATGCCTTTCCTTCCTGTTACTTTACAAAAAGTACATCTACGTTATTCAACATGCAGTATATCCCTGTCCTCCTGGACATAGCGTCATCTACGTTATTCAACATGCAGTATATCCCTGTCTCCTCCTGGACATAGCGTCATCCTCCTGGACATAGCGTCATCTACGTTATTCAACATGCAGTATATCCCTGTCCTCCTGGACATAGCGTAATCTACGTTATTCAACATGCAGTATATCCTGTCCTCCTGGACATAGCATCATCTACGTTATTCAACATGCAGTATATCCCTGTCCTCCTGGACATAGCACATCTACGTTATTCAACATGCAGTATATCCCTGTCCTCCTGGACATAGCATCATCTACGTTATTCAACATGCAGTATATCCCTGTCCTCCTGGACATAGCATCATCTACGTTATTCAACATGCATATATCCCTGTCCTCCTGGACATAGCATCATCTACGTTATTCAACAATGCATATATCCCTGTCCTCCTGGACATAGCGTAATCTACGTTATTCAACATGCAGTATATCTCTGTCCTCCTGGACATAGCATCATCTACGTTATTTAACATGCAGTATATCCCTGTCCTGGCAACTTACTCCATATAGTGCACTGCTGGTCAAAACATAGTACACTGTATAGGGAATATGGTGCAATTTCAGAATCACCCAATGACCTTGTGGTCCATACACCAAAACATGGAGGTATGGCACAGAGAGAGCTGGAATACTGGATACAAAGATATTACAGTGACAACACTGACAAGTGTACCAAGCTGATGGCACATCAGATGGTCTACCACAGTACAGCACCAGTACAGGTTCCTCTGTCTCAGGTGTGACATTTTCTCCCCTCATCCTCCTCCCCCCTCAGTGCTGAAGAGCGTCCCCTTCACAGCCCGTACTGCTAAACGAGGCTCACGGTTCTTCTGTGATGCACAGCTGTGTGACGACTCCAACTGCTAGTCCCTACAGTTCCTCCCCCCTAATGCCAAGGTTGTCCAGAACAGGTGTCCCCTCCTCTGACCACTGTGCATGCAGCATGACCTCCCACCCTGTCCCTCCCTAAGACTACTCCTTAACCCTTCACTAACTTCGGCGGCGATTTAACAGTTCAGCACCGTGCAGTTTGAATCCTGGCCCTCGACTCTTATTGGTGGGCAAGTGATGTGTTCTATATCCCTCAAAACACCTCTACCTGAATTATAAGGGTAGAAGTCAGACAGCCAAACCTCTTTGGATTACTGAATCTACAAAGACTGTATCAAAAGCTAATGTTAAAATGTGAATACGTAATGCTTACTACCACGAAATATAATCATATGGTCAATATGACCAATATGAAGTTGCATCTAGCATAACAGCATGGGCATGGAAAGCTACATTACCGGTATGTAAATACTGTATGTTCATTTTTTTATCAGGTTTTATACTTTTTTGATTTATTTTTCATAAATCTTAAAAGTACAGTATAGTAATTAAGAGGTTTGGCTACAACTGCTAACAATGCCTTGTTGTTCCTTGAAACTAACTAACGTGGATGGTTTGGTTTCCCCTCTAACCTGTTAAGAACCTTTCCTCAACCTCTACTCTGTATTCATTCTACCCCTCTGAACAGCTGAACAGAAGATTAATGACAGTATATGCTACTTCTAAATGCTGCAGGGTAAGAAAGGCAGCCTGAAGCCTGTTTGCTTGGCCCTGGCCATGCTCGTACTGTGTGCTGCGGCCTGCGGACATGCTGTGTGCTGCTAGCTACACAGTCTATGGTGCTGCTACAGTGATGTCAGCTGCTTCAGCCAGCCCAGCGCTTCAGATGCAAACAGGAACATGCTTTACTGTACAGCAAAGCGTTCAGATATGCTTTACAACAGCCAGGACTGCTTTACTGCACAACAATCGGATATGCTTTTACATTAGCCACAGCAAAGCAGTCAGATATGCTTTTACAACAGCCAGGTCTACTTTTCTGCACCACAGCCCAAAAATGTAGCTTAATATTTATATAGCTGGATACATCCCCCAGAATACACTGTAAGTTCATGTCAGGTCATTTTCTTTTCCATCAACGTTACCTCTCAGGAAAACAGATGCAGCGGTTGTAGGGGGATTGAAATTTAAAGGGGCTATCAGCAGTTGCTACACACATTTTTGGACTTAATTATATGTTACATAATTATATGTACCCATTGATTCTTGAAGAATATACACTATATATACAAACGTATGTGGACAGCCCTTCGAATGAATGGATTTGGCTATTTCAGCCACTCCCGTGCTGACAGGTGCATAAAATCGAGCACACATCATACAATCTCCATAGACAAACATTGTCTCAGTGACTTTCGACCTGGCACTGTCATAGGATGCCTCCTTTCAACAAACTAGTCCGCCACATAATCTGCCCTGCTAGAGCAGCCCCGGTCAACTGTAAGTGCTGTTATTGTGAAGTGGAAACGTCTAGGAGCAACAACGGCTCAGCTTCGAAGTGGTAGGTCACACAAGCTCACAGAATGGGACCGCCGAGTGCTCACAGTCGGCCTGCACAGAGCCCTGACCTCAACCCCGTCGAACACCTTTGGGATGAATTGGAAGGCTGACTGTGAGCCAGGCCTAATCGCCCAACATCAGTACCCGACCTCACTAATGCTCGTGGCCCTGTAGCAATGTTCCAATGTTCCCTGTAGCGATCTAGTGGAAAGCCTTCCGAGAAGAGTGGAGGCTGTTATAGCAGCAATGTTCTGACATCTAGTGGAAAGCCTTCCCAGAAGAGTGGAGGCTGTTATAGCAGCAATGTTCGGACATCTAGTGGAAAGCCTTCCCAGAAGAGTGGAGGCTTTTATAGCAGCAAATGTGGGACCAACTCCATATTAATGCCCGTGATTTTGGAATGAGATGTTCTTCAAGCAGGTGTCAACATACGATTGGTCATGTAGTGTAACTTATAAATGCCTCATGAGCTTAGTTCAACTGTCTTACCCCATCACAAACTTGTTTTACTCCAATGTTTGAAAACAAGTAAATGTAAACAAACATTATATAGCTTCAAAACATGGTCACCTATCCTTTAGATATCATGGATGGTCAGTCCTTGCATTAGTAGCTCTGTTTATGAACAGAGAGTGATTACATTTCTCCAGCCCCATCCCTCAACCTATTACCGAAACAGGTGCAGTGAAAACACTGTCATTATTTCTACTGCTGATTGCCATTTTAAGGTAGTTTCCGATTGAGGCAAAATATGCACCGTTGGATGCAGACTCCACGCACGCGAGAACATTGCCTTTTTAAAATTTAAATTGCGCTATAGTATGGATCTTCCACGCTACAGATTTAATCTACATTCATGAGTCTTTCCTTCTACTCAGGTCCCTCCGTCATCACCACCTCACCTCTCGTCTTCCATGTTGCATGCTGTGTCCAGTGTTCTGTCCATCCACCACTCACCAGTCTGTCACCTGTTGATGGCATGTCTCAATGTTATGTTTGTCCCTGGTAACTGTGACTTGCGGTGTGCTGAAAAGCTCGTTGGTCAACCAGCTCTGTTGAGACCCCTGCACATATCCACACACACCGACATGTTCAGACAAAATGGACATTTATTCAGACAAATGGACAGAAACATTGGCAACACTAATTGAACACTCCATTTTAAGGGCTACATAACACTGTCATAATCATGATGGTATAGACATTTAAGGAGTCCTTTTAGAGACGACAGGTTAGATGAGTTGTATGAATATTAGCTTCTCTATAGCACGGTACCTCACAGAGCTTGTTGTCTACAACTGTGATACATTGTTGACATAATGGTTTGAATAACTAAACCCCCATAGCCTTGGATTGAAAAATCTATATTCCTCTGTTAGTTTTAAGTTGACAGTGAAAGGCATCATTCTCTTTTTAGTTAACATATACCCACATTCAATTGGCTACCCATTTGACAACATATAAGTAGAATTTAACAATTCTAAACATATTTGCTGAAATATTATGTTTGGATAAGCACTGCAAATATAGGTTCCTTAATCAACAACCTCAAACCTGAGCATGACACCACTGGACCAGAGTTTGACTCCCCAGTTAACCTGTGTGACCCCTCTCTCTCCCTCCTTCACCCACTCACAGATCTCCGCAGCCAGCCTTTTCTGCGGAACGACACGCTGATCCGGACCGGCTGGAAGAGACCCTAAACAAACCACTCGTTCTTCCTCCCTTATCACCCCTTCCCTTTATAACCCCCCCCCCCCCYCCCCYCCCYGTGTCCCSSYGGTCTCACCCMCCCGMGGCTGCACAGAGACTAAAAGGTTGACAGGACCGAACCAATGGCCCTTGTTTTACAGGGGTATTTATTTATTTATGGAGGTCCTTTATGGACACTGTCTCTCAACAAGCAGGTATAACTGTAGTATCACCGACATAGCCTACCCTACTCTCCCACTGCAAACACACACCGCACACCGCACACATACAGATAATATTAAGAACAGAACTGGGCAGAAAGAGTCCAAAGAAGAAGAGTATAGTGGTGAGTTGAGCCCTTAAAGAGGCGGCTCACCTCACACAAGCAGGAAGGAAGGACACTTCAACTGCTTAAGGTGGACATGGAACCACAAGTGCCTGCTAATGTGGATATTATTTCCATGAACCTGGATTTCCTCAGATTGTGCAATCCAAGCAAGATTGAGACTGGGAGACAGTCAGTCAAGTCACTTGGATAAATGACAGCATATGTTGACTCTGCTGCTGCGATTTCCACTTCAAAGAGAACTGGGTTGTGTTCATAAGGCACCAAACGGAAGAAAACGGAATGAAACAGGGAGGGACTACCTGAACCAGTAAGAATCGTCATTTTGGTTTCCGTTGCAAAACGTTTTCGGTTGTGTGTCCTACCTAATGAATAGGACCTAGGGTTTTGCCTTCACATGATGTCTGTCCACCGATTCAAAAAGGACAGAAGATTATTGTTATATCGGTGGTCTTTTCAGGACAAGCTAGCCAAACCAAACTTTCTCTTGTGTCTTATTTCTTACTGTGCTAAAAAAAGTGCCTTTTTGACAGTATTATTTTTATGTGACTCAGCCATAATGTGTATCTTTGAATTCTTTTTTTGTTAGATTGTATTTTGTATTGCCTTTGTATGATAACATTTAAATACTGTAAAAGAAAGAATCTGAATCTCAGCTTTAATCACTAACATATCTAAAGGTTGCTTCTCAGTGCTGTAATATAAATGAGCTTAGGCCAAGTGTCTTCCGAAACGTTAAGAGTGGGTTAAAACATTCAATGTTTTTGCTGTCTATTACTTCTTCATCTTTATGACCTACTACAGTACAATTACCACTTCAGTCGTACAATTTAATTACGACTTAATTACCACTTAAGTCTTAAACACTCCCAAGTTTAAACTGAATTATTTCAAACCACTGACAAAGAACCAGAAGGAACTTTACCTTGTTCAGAAGTTGAAAGCAACAGTAAAGTTGGTCTGAATGTTATGTAACTGACAAGACTTTCTTGCTTAGCAAGTGATGAACGTATGAGGATGTTTCTAAACTGACTGTTTAGCTTACTTGCATTTGTTGGTGGGGAAAGAATGCATTCCTATGAGTCTAACCATGTTCTCAATGCTTGTTCTCTTTGCTTACAGTTTTAGAACCGCAATGATGACCAATTCTGTTTTAGAACTGTAATGATGACCTTAGTAGCCATCGAGTAAGCAGAATGATTGTGCACGCTGAGACTATCTGTGTTTCAATATGGCATTTCCCCAAAAGGGACCGCCCATATTTACACTACTTACATTACCTTGTTGTACGAGACACGACTCTTATAGCAGATATTTCTATACACATTTACAAATCAAAGAACAGAAGAAGCCTTGTACTTTTTTGTCAGAAGTATAAAATGAAATAGTGTCTGACATTTGATGTATGTTATCTTAAATATGACTGCACTTCCCCCTTAATAAACAAAATGACAATGTGACCCAAATTTAAACATATCTTCTTTCTCTCCCTTTCGAGCTCTACTTCTTTCTCTCTTTAGGTCTCTCTTTTTTTCGGTCTCACTCTCTCGGCCTCTCTCGCTCCGTCTCTTTCAGTCTCGCTCTCGGTAATCTAGCTGTCTTTCTCTTTTGGTCTCTTTCTCTCCCCTTTCTCTCTTGGTCTCTCCCCTTTCTCTCTCGGTCTCTCTCTCCTTTCTCTCTCGGTCTCTCTCCTTTCTCTCTC
>NC_036847.1:29562026-29585655 GCF_002910315.2 Salvelinus sp. IW2-2015 | reverse complement strand
GGACAGTGAAAGGCATCATTCTCTTTTTAGTTAACATATACCCACAATTTCAATTGGCTACCCATTTGAACACATATAAGTAAATTTAACATTCTAAACATATTTGCTGAAATATATGTTTGGATAAGCACTGCAAATATAGGTTCCTTAATCAACAACCTCAAACCTGAGCATGACACACTGGACTCAGAGTTTGAACTCCCCAGTTAACCTGTGTGACCCCTCTCCTCTCCCTCCTTCACCCCATCACAGATCTCCGCAGCACGCCTTTTCTGCGGAACGACACGCTGATCCGGACCGGCTGGAAGAGACCCTAAACAAACCACTCGTTCTTCTCCCTTATCACCCTTCCCTTTATAACCCCCCCCCCCCCTCCCCTCCCTGTGTCCCGGTGGTCTCACCCAACCGAGGCTTGCCAGAAGCTAAAAGGTTGACAGGACCGAACCAATGGCCCTTGTTTTACAGGGGTATTTATTTATTTATGAGGTCCTTTATGGACACTGTCTCTCAACAAGCAGGTATAACTGTAGTATCACCGACATAGCCCACCTACTCTCCCACTGCAACACACACCGCACAACCGCACACATACAGATAATATTAAGAACAGAACTGGGCAGAAAGAGTCCAAAGAAGAAGAGTATAGTGGTGAGTTGAAGCCCTTAAGAGAGGCGGCTTCACCTCACACAACAGGAGGAAGGACACTTCAACTGTTTAAGGTGGACATGGAACCACAAGTGCCTGCTAATGTGGATATTATTTCCATGAACCTGGAAAATTTCCTCAGATTGTGGCAATCCAAGCAAGATTGAGACTGGCAGACCAGTGCATCAAGTCAATCTGGATAAATGACAGGCATATGTTGACTCTGCTGCTGCGATTTTCCACTTCAAAGAGAACTGGGTGTGTTCATAAGGCACCAAACGGAAGAAAAAAACGGAATGAATCAGGGAGGGACTACCTGAACCAGTAAGAATCCGTCATTTGGTTTCCGTTGCAAAACGTTTCGGTTGTGTGTCCTACCTAATGAATAGGACCTAGGGTTTGCCTTCACATGATGCTGTCCACGCGATTCAAAAAGGACAGAAGAATTATTGTTTATATCCGTGTGGTCTTTTTCAGGACAAGCTAGCCAAACCAAACTTTCTCTTGTGTCTTATTTCTTACTGTGCTAAAACAAAAGTGCCTTTTTGGACAGTATTATTTTTATGTGACTCAGCCATAATGTGGTATCTTGAATTCTTTTTTTGTTAGATTGTATTTTGTATTTGCCTTGGTATGATAAACCATTAAATACTGTAAAGAAAAGAATCTGAATCTCAGCTTTAATCACTAACATATCTAAAGGTTGCTTCTCAGTGCTGTAATATAAATGAGCTTAGGCAACGTGTCTTCCGAAACGTTAAGAAGTGGGTTTAAAACATCAATGTTTTTGCTGTCTATTACTTCTTCATCTTTATGACCTACTACAGTAAATTACCACTTCAGTCGTACAATTTAATTACGACTTAATTACAGTTAAGTCTTAAAACACTCCGCAAGTTTAAATGAATTATTTTCAAACCACTGACAAGAACCAGAAGGAACTTACCTTGTCAGAAGTTGAAAGCAACATAAAAGTTGGTCTGAATGTTATGAACCTGACAAGACTTTCTTGCTTAGCAAGTGATGAACGTATGAGGAGTTTTCTAAACTGACTGTTTAGCTTACTTGCATTTGTTGTGGGGAAAGAATGCATTCCTATGAGTCTAACCATGTTCTCAATGCTTGTTCTCTTTGCTTACAGTTTTGAGAACCGCAATGATGACCAATTCCTGTTTTAGAACTGTAATGATGACCTTAGTAGCCATCGAGTAAGCAGAATGATTGGTGCACGCTGGAACCTATCTGGTTTCAATATGGCATTTCCCCAAAATAGGGACCGCCCCATATTTACACATCTTAACATTACCTTGGTTGTACGAGACACGACTCTTATAGCAGATATTCTATACACATTTTACAAATCAAAGAACAGAAGAAGCTTTGTACTTTTTTGTCAGAAGTATAAATGAAAATAGTGTCTGACATTTGATGTATGTTATCTTAAATATGACTGCACTTCCCCTTAATAAACAAAATGACAATGTGACCCAAATTAAAACATATCTTCTTTCTCTCCCTTTCGAGCTCTTACTATCTTCTCTCTTTAGGTCTCTCTTTTTTCGGTCTCACTCTCTCGGCCTCCTCTCGCTCCGTCTCTTTCAGTCTCGCTCGCGGTAATCTAGCTGTCTTCCTCTTTTGGTCTCTTTCTCCCCCTTTCTCTCTTGGTCTCTCCCCTTTCTCTCTCGGTCTCTCTCTCCTTTCTCTCTCGGTCTCTCTCCTTTCTCTCTCGGTCCTCTCCCTTTCTCTCTGGTCTCTCCTCCTCCTCTTCTCTCTCTCGGTTCTCTCTCCTTTCTCTCTTGGTGCTCTCCCCTTTCTCTCTTGGTCTTCTCTCTCTCTTCTCTCTGGTACTCTCTCTTTCTCTCTCAGTCTCTCCTTTCTCTCCGTCTCTCTCTCCCCTTTCTCTCTCATTCTCTCCCCTTTCTCTCTGGTCTCTCCCTTTCTCTCTCGTCTCTCTCCTTTCTCTCTCGGTCTCCTTCTCTTTCTCTCATCTTCTCTCGGTCTCTCCTCTTTCTCTCTCGTCTCTCTCTTTCTCTCTCGTCTCTCTCTTTTCTCTCTCGGTCTCTCCCCTTTCCTCTCTCGTCTCTTCCTCCTTCTCTCTCTCCGGTCTCTCTTTCTCCTCCTTTCTCTCTCCTTCTCTCTCTCGGTCCTCCTTCTTTCTCTTTCTTCTCTCTCGGTCTCTCCTTTCTCTCTCGGTCTTCTCTCCTTTCTCTCTCTCTCGGTTCTCTCCTTTTCTCTCTCTCCGGTCTCTCTCCTTGATCTCCTCCCTCGGTCTCTGTCTCTCCCCTTTCTCTCTCGGTCTCTCCTTTCTCTCTCGGTCTCTCTCCTTTCTCTCTCGCTCTCTCTCCTTTCTCTCTCGGTCTCTCCTTTCTCTCTCGGTCTCTCCTTTCTCTCTCGGTTTCTCCTTTTTCTCTCTCGGTCTCTCCTTTTTCTCTCTCGGTCTCTCTCTCACTCATTCTCTCTCCCCAAATGAAGGTCAGAGCCACCATGTGTTTCTACTATAAAAATCCATTTAATTTCTTCTATCAAAAAGAAATGAAATCATTACCAACTGAAATAGAGCAACAAAAATCCATGTGTAGGGTTTTGTTTTGCTGAAATATTTGTCAAAAAATTTAAACAGATTGTACCTAATTTACATTGTTCAAATAAAAATGTAACAGAGCAGAAATGTAATTAAAATCCAATTAATGATGAATACTGTTAATAACAAATGATGGTTAAGCCAGAGTGGTTTGCTATTGGGTTTGTATGTGTGTGTGTATTGTGAGTTCCATGCAGTGTAAACTGTAATATAGTATGATAGATATGGTTAATCACCTCCGAATGGTTAGAAGCAGCATGGTCAGCAGCACATGATTGGCTGAGACTGAGATTGGACCAATGACAGACAGGCAGGCAAACAAACATAGACAGACAGTTCTATCAGAGCAACAGACCGACAAGACTTACAGACAGGGCTGACAGGGGTGGCTAGTCAGACAAGCCGACAGACAGCCGAGCCGACAGACAGACGGAGAGGTAAGGGATAATCAACGAGGGGCTATGCGTTCCTTGGAAAATAGTGCACAACGTGGAAGGTGTGTTCCACGATACGTTAGCGGAGTGGAACTAACCTTCCACGGAGTTGAATTATTTTCCAGAGAACGCATTGAGCGCTGAGTTGATTATCCCTTTTATACCATGGCTATAAATTAACATAATTGGCTCTAGAAATGTGTTCATTTGCCAGTAGAAATGTGATAACATCCACTGAAGAAGTTAGCAAGTTTACTAGCTAGCTAGATACAGTAGTAACCTTGGTAATCAAACAGACTTGCTAGTTTAGCTAACAAAACCATCATCCTAGCTTGCTATTATGAATTCATCAATGCCAATAATGTTTTTAATTCGAATTTTGCTTTCAAAAGCAGCAGCAGCAAAAAAAATAAAAAATAGAACATAAGAATGAACTTTATAGCCTTTGAATTATACCGTGCGTTATAGGGAAATAATGCACGCTCTAGAATGCCCTTCAAGCCAATCAGAAATGAGTATTCAACAATGCCATAGCATAACTAGCGTTAGCAGCAAGGCGGAGGGGATAACAAGAGGGGATGCTAATCAGGAGGCTAACAATCCTAACCTCCTGAGGAATGCACTTACAATGAGCAGAAACTGAAATTACATAGGCATGATGTAATTATTACAAACATTAAAAACACGCAACATTGTTGTTTTAAAATTTCCCCCATGAAACAACTGGCTCTCTGGCCTCTCCTGAAAGTATGTTTACAATCACAGACAAAGACAAAAGCATCGTCAGCTTGTTGTTTTATCGTAAATGGTTTGTTTCAGCCATGTCAGGCGTTCACAGAGTCTTGCTTGTTGCTAAAACAGCCAATCACCAGGCTGACAGTTTACAGTCGGAATTGTACTAAACAGTCACTGAGATGGTCCTGGACCCTCTGGGCCCCAATATGCATCCTTTCACATCAAGGCCCCCCTAAACACATTCTGGGTTACCCCAAAACATGTCCTCTCATACTCCAATGGCCTCAGTTACTTCCCAAGGTCACGGATATCCGTCCCCTGAATCTTCATCCTGGAATGTCTGCTTTAATACAATCATCTACCTCCAACACGTTACACACTCCATTACTTTCATTCATTAAGCACATTTAGCCGGCCATTTATACAAGACTAAAAATGAAAACGAGCTAAAACATAATACAGACAGACTGTTATTTCATGTTTGTATTCCTGGGTATATTTTGAAGACACTTTGTTAATAGGTTTATATATATATATATATATACACAGTACCAGTCAAAAGTTTGGACACACCTACTCATTCAAGGCCTTTTCTTCATTTGAACTATTTTCTACATTGTAGAATAACAGTGAAGACATCAACACTATGAAATAACACACATGGAATCATGTAGTAACCAAAAAAGTGTTAAACAAATCAAAATATATTGTATATTTGAGATCCTTTAAAGTAGCCACCCTTTGCCTTGATAACAGCTTTCCACACTCTTGGCATTATCTAAACCAGCTTCATGAGGAAAGCTTTTCCAACAGCCTTGAAGGAGTTCCCACATATGCTGAGCAATTGTTGGCTGCTTTTCCTTCACTCTGTGGTCAAACTCATCCCAAACCATTTCAATTGAGTTGAGGTCGGGTGATTGTGGAAGCCAGGTCATCTGATGCAGTACTCCATCACTCTCCTTCTTGTTAAAATAGCCCTTACACAGCCTGGAGCTGTGTTGGGTCATTGTCCTGTTAAAAAACAAATGATATACCCCCTAAGGGCAAACCAGATGGGATGCCGTATCGTAGCAGAATGCCGTGATAGCTATGCTGGTTAAGTGTGCCTTGAATTCGAAATAAATCACAGATAGCAAAGTGACCCCACAACATCACAACTCCTCCTCTATGCTTCACGGTGGGAACCACACATGCGGAGATCATCCGTTCACCTACTCTGCGTCTCACAAAGACATGGTGGTTGGAACCTAAAATTTGGACTCATCAGACAAAATACAGATTTTCACCAGTCTAATGTCCATTGCTTGTGTTTCTTGGCCCAAGCAAGTCTCTTCTTATTGGTGGTTAGTAGGGGTTTCTTTGCAGCAATTTGACCATGAAGGCCTGATTCACGCAGTCTCCTCTGAACAGTTGATGTTGAGATGTGTCTGTTACTTGAACCCTGTGAAGCATTTATTTGGGCTGCAATCTGAGGTGCAGTTAACTCTAATGAACGTATCCTCTACAGCAGAGGTAACTATGGGTCTTCCTTTCCTGTGGCAGTCCTCATGAGAGCCAGTTTCATCATAGCGCTTGATGGTTTTTGCGACAGCACTTGAAGAAACCTTCAAAGTTCTTGAAATTTTGCAGATTGACTGACCTTCATGTCTTAAAGTAATGATGGACTGTCATTTCTCTTTGCTTATTTGAGCTGTTCTTGCCATAATATGGACTTGGTCTTTTACCAAATAGGACTATCGTCTGTATACCAGCCCTACCTTGTTACAACACAACTGATTGGCTCAAACGCATTAAGAAGGAAATAAATTCCACAAATTAACTTTTAACAAGGCACACCTGTCAATTGAAATGCATTCCAGGTGACTACCTCATGAAGCTGGCTGAGAGAATTCCAAGAGTGTGCAAAGCTGTCATCAAGGCAAAGGGTGGCTACTTTGAAGAATCTCAAATATAAAATATATTTTGATTTGTTTAACACTTTTTTGGTTACTACATTATTCCATATGTGTTATTTCATAGTTTTGATGTCTTCGCAATTATTAAACAATGTAGAAAATAGTAAATGTAAAGAAAAACCCTTGAATGAGTAGGTGTCTCCAAACTTTTGACTGGTACTGTATATGTGTATAAATATACACTATATATACAAAAATATGTGGACACCCTTTCAATTAGTCGATTCGGCTATTTCAGCCACACAGGTGTATAAAATCGAGAGCAAAGCCATGCAATCTCTATAGACAAACATTTGCAGTAAAATGGCCTTATTGAAGAGCTCAGTGACTTTCAAAGTGGCACCATCATAGGATGCCACCTTTCCAACAAGTCAGTTTGTCACATTTCTTCCCTGCTAGTGGTGCCCCGGTCAACTGTGAGTGCTGTTATTGTGAAGTGTAAATATCTTGGAGCAAAAACGTCTGTGGTAGGCCACACAAGCTCACAGAACGGGACCGCCAAGTGCTGAAGCGCGTAGCATGTACAAATTGTCTGTCCACAGTTGCAACACTCACTACCGAGTTCCAAACTGCCTCTGGAAGTAACGTCAGCACAAGAGCTGTTTGTCGGGAGCTTCATGAAATGTGTTTCCATGACCGAGCAGCCGCAGACAAGCCTAAGATCACCATGCGCAATGCCAAGCGTCGGCTGGACTGGTGTAAAGCTCACCGCCATTGGACTCTAGAGCAGTGGAAACACGTTCTCTAGAGTGACGAATCACTCTTTACCATCTGGCAGTCCGACGGACGAATCTGGGTTTGGCAGATGCCAGGAGAATGCTACCTGCCTGAATGCATAGTGCCAACTGTACATTTAGGTGGAGGAGGAATAATGGGGCTGTTATTCATGGTTTAGGCTCCTTAGTTCCAGTGAAGGGAAATCTTAACGCTACAGCATACAATGACATTCTAGACGATTCTGTGCTTCCAACTTTGTGGCAACAGTTTGGGGAAGGCCCTTTCCTGTTTCAGCATGGCAATGCCCGCGTGCACAAAGCGAAGTCCATACAGAAATCGTTTGTCGAGATCGGTGTGGAAGAACTTGACTGGCCTGCACAGAGCCCTAACCTCAACCCCATCGAACACCTTTGGGATGAATTGGAATGCCGACTGCGAGCCAGGCCTAATCGCCCAATGTCACTAATGCTCTTTTGACTGAATGGAAGCAAGTCCCAGCAGCAATGTTCCAACATCTAGTGGAAAGCCTTCCCAGAAGAGTGGAGACTGTTATAGGGAGGACCAATTCCATATTAATGCCCATGATTTTCGAATGAGATGTTCGACGAGCAGGGGTCCACATACTTTTGGTCATGTAGTGTATATACACACACACACACACACACTTCTAGTCTTCTGTGCAAGGAGAAAAAAGACAATCACGTGGAACATAGTTTTCAACAGAACGGACATTAGTATTTGTGATGCTGACTTACTCTGCCATGTGGTTCCTGTTCCAGTTCCTGAACACAGTTACAGAACCCTTTTAGTTCCAACAGCCGTGTTCTCATTCTACACCATTCTATTGATATATTGTACACCTCAAGCAGTAGAGATAGATGGCACAGAAAGTAACACATAAACCAAACCAGCGTCAATTGGCATTCAGAACTGACTACTGACTATTAAACTTTACATCCTCTTTTCTCCATATCTTTCACAAACAAACTTCTCTGAAATAGAACAATGTTTTTTCCCTACACAATTCATACAAAATGAACTAACTGCTGTTTGTTTTTCTCTACACCTTTACATAGAGGTAGTGGCTATATGGATCAAGGGATGAAGGGGGAGTGACAGTAGCAAGGGGGGAGGAAGGTGAGCAAAATAAAACGAGTTGAATTAAAAAATCTATGAAATGGTTCTTCCTTTTTCTGAATAGGCAAATTTTCCTTTTTCTCAAAAGAACAAAAAAGAATACTGCAATCACATACAAAAGTAGTCCTTCATTGTATACATTTTATACAGTGTTCTCTCTTTCTTCCTTTTGATGCTTTTCTTGATTGGTAAAAGGCATGTGGGCGTGGTCCAGACGTGGCTCGGGCGTGCCTGACCCCTGACCTCTATGCCAGCGGGTCACTCATGTCCTCGTCCACCTGGGAGAGTAACTCTTTCTTCTCGTCAGTACTAGCCAAGGAGTTGCGGCTGTTGTGGGCTCCCATGTACA
The DNA here is from genome assembly GCF_002910315.2 of Salvelinus sp. IW2-2015. Taxonomy (NCBI): domain Eukaryota; kingdom Metazoa; phylum Chordata; class Actinopteri; order Salmoniformes; family Salmonidae; genus Salvelinus; species Salvelinus sp. IW2-2015. The sequence continues at coordinate 29,577,102 of NC_036847.1, read as the reverse complement.
GGGTGGCGTACACTGGGTTGGTGAAGTTGGTGGGCTGCAGGGATGAAAATAATGAAATAATGGTTGGACAAAGAGCACACGAAGGTCCTAMATTTGGTTTCATTGCAGAGTATTATGGAGTGCAGAAAAAAGATTTAAAGGTAGACTCAGCGAAAGTCTACCAACGAGCAGCACCGCAGATATTGAGATGAGCGAGATGCAAGACTTCGCTCTCACACAGTCACACACAGTATCTGCGCATGTGCACGGGTTCACATCACACTGTTCACAGCGTGGTTTCCACGGGACCAAAACAGAGGAGAAGTTGAGCCTCACACTTCAACACTCAGTTGTTGTGGAAATTGACCCACTGTGCTGTTTACTTTCTGCATCTACGGCATATCGAGTCTACCTTTAATGTGTCAATGACAAATGAATAACTATGAGCTAATAAGTGCTGCAGTGTTAAAACAAGTATAAAAACAAGTAACCTGAGTGTTAAAATAAGTGTTAAAGTGTTTAGGATTGGTCAAATGTGAATATACACCAGTTTATTAGGTACACCCCCCCCCACCCATTCACAAAAATGGTTCGCTCTTACAGACAGTGGCCTGCTTTATAAAGCATTGAGACATTCAGTTACTGCTCGATTGAACGTGAGAATGGGCAAAACGAGTGACCTAACCGACTTTGAGCGTGGTACTGCATGATCGTCGGTGTCAGGGGCTGGCCTCCTGGGCTTTTCACGCACAAAAGTATCTAGGGTCCCCCGAGAATGGTGCAACAAACAAAAAACATCCATTCAGCGGCAGTCCTGTGGGCGAAAACAGCTCGTTGATGAGAGAATGGCAAGAATCGTACAACAGTGGTGTGCAGAACAGCATCTTGGAACACACAACTCGTCGGCCCTCATCATGGATGGGCTATTGCAGCAGACGACCACACCGGGTTCCACTCGTATCAGCTAAAAACAAGGAGAAGCGGCTCCGGTGGGCACGCAATCACCAACACTGGACACTTGAGGACTGGAAAAATATTGCCTGGTATGACGCATCCTGGTCCCTGTGCATCATGCTGATGGCACAGTCAGGTGTTGCATCATGCTGATGGCAGAGCCATCCTGCCTGGTGTCAACAGTATAGGCTGGTGGTGGTGGTGTGGGGAATGTTTTCCTGGCAACATTTCAATTCCCCTGAGAATTCCAGCTGTTCTGGAGGAAAAGGCGGGTCCGACCCGGTAGTAGATGGGTATACCTAATGAACTGGCGACTGAGTGTAAGAGTATGTGTATGTGTTACCTTATCTGGGTCTAAAGCGAAGTCTGAATCCAGGAGTTCCCCAGCATCGTCGTCTGGCTCCCCTTCGTAGATCTTATAGGCTGGGTTCCCTATCTCCACATTCATGGCCCCGTTGGTCATCCTGTGGTGCTGAAAGCCCTTAGCACTGTGCACACACACACACACATACACACACACAGAGTTTGTGTCCTCTCAACACTTCAACATTAGCAGAGACGTAGCCACAACACAGTAACACACACTGAAAGTACTGAGAGCCTTGGTTCAAGCCACTGACAGGATAGAAAAATCCAGCATACAGAAAACCATCACACCACCAGCTACATGTACAGTACATTAAAATGTTTCCACACAGTCAAGGCAACACAGAACCACGGTAAATTGACAAATCAAATGAGCTTTTTTCAAAAGTCCATTTGGACACGTCCAGTGTCTATCCTGGTAAATGCTGGATTTTCCACAACGCAAATGTTCCACTTCTACAATGCAGGCACAGAAGCATCACTGTAATATATGTAGACAGGGAAAGGTATGGATGTGTCGGGAAGAACCAGTCAATCTGTCAATAGCCTCCTGTGTTCCTGGGTGGGAAACCCTGTACTAAACAGGAGAGAGCAGGCAGGGACAGACAGACAGACTCTACTACAGAAAGGCCAGCAAAATGGAGGGCTGTCACTGAACCCACGGACAAGATGGTGGCTTAGATGAGGCTTTGGGGAGAGGGAGGAGAAGGGGGGAGGGTCTGGGGGGGAGACGTGTTAGATGTGACCCTATTAAGTTACCGAGAATGTCGGGAGCGTTTGCCCGGCCATACAGACCTGGGGGACAGGAAAGAGGTGGTTATCCACAGAAGAGAGAGAGAGAGATAGATATGGTGGGAGGTACAGATGAGGTGTAAAATACATTTGAGTTTGACCGAATGAGTGGGACCTCTCACACCCAGTCTCAACACAAAGGTTGTCTACTCTACTCACCCACGCATTCTCCTCTTGTACCACAAGATGGCGCCGACAACCAGCAGCGCCAGTAATAACAGCAGCAGCACTGGGACGATTATGGAGGCAGAACCTGCAGAGAGAGCAACACGCCCATCAATGAGAAATATGCAACACCGACCAATGAGCTCAGAGTACATCGACCAATGAGCTCAGACAGTTTATAACATGTATTGTGTTATAATCTGTAGTTATAAAATGTATTTCACTGACACTGTAAAGAGACTACAAAGTAACTAAAGTAACTTACTTCCACTGGATTCAGGAGAGTCCACAGGAGAGGCAGTGACTTCACATCGATACCCCCTCCACCCTATAGAACACCTAAATACACATCACACACATTACAGATTTGTATTCATTTATTTTTATTTCCCCTTTATTTAACCAGGTAGGCCAGTTGAGAACAAGTTCTCATTTACAACTGTGACAGTTACACCTAAATACACACCACACAGGTTACACCTAAATACACACCACACAGGTTACACCTAAATACATAACACCCAGGTTACACCTAAATACACACCACACAGGTTACACCTAAATACATAACACCCAGGTTACACCTAAATACACACACACAAGGTTACACCTAAATACACACCACTAGTACACCTAAATACACACCACACAGGTTACACCTAAATACACACCACACAGTTACACCTAAAACACACCACACAGGTTACACCTAAATACACACCACGACAGGTACACCTAAATACACACACCACACAGGTTACACCTAAATACACACCACAAGGTTACACCTAAATACACACCACACAGGTTACACCTAAATACACACCACACAGGTTACATCTTAAATACATACACACAGGTTACACCTAAATACACACACACAGGTACACCTAAATACACACCACCGCAGGTTACACCTAAATACACACACACAAGGTTACACCTAAATACACACCACACAGGTTACACTAAATACACACCACACAGGTTACACCTAAATACACACCACACAGGTTACATCTAAATACATAACACACAGTTACACTAAATACACACCACGCCAGGTTACATCTAAATACACACCACAACAGGTTACACCTAAATACACACCACACAGGTTACACCTAAATACACACCACCAGGTTACACTAAATACACACCACACAGGTTACATAAATACACACCACACAGGTTACACCTAAATACACACCACACAGGTTACACCTAAATAACACACCACACAGGTTACACCTAAATACACACCACGCAGGTTACACCTAATACACACCACACAGGTTACACCTAAATACACACCACCAGGTTACACCTAAAACACACACCACAAGTTACACCTAAATACACACCACACAGCATAAATACACACCACACAGGTTACACCTAAATACACACCACACAGGTTACACCTAAATACACACCACACAAGTTACACCTAAATACACACCACACAGGTTACATCTAAATACCACACACCAGGTTACACCTAAATACAACCACAACAGGTTACACCTAAATACACACCACGCAGGTTACACCTAAATACACACCACACAAGTTACACCTAAATACACACCACACAGGTTACATCTAAATACCACACCACACAGGTTACACCTAATACACACCACACAGGTTACATCTAAATACATAACACCCAGGTTACACCTAAATACACACCACACAGGTTACATCTAAATACACACCACACAGGTTACACCTAAATACACACCACCAGGTTACACCTAAATACACACCACACAGGTTACACCTAATACACACCACCAGGACACTAAATACACACCACACAGGTTACACCTAAATACACACCACACAGGTTACACCTAAATACACACCACACAGGTTACACCTAAAACACACCACGCAGTTACACCTAAATACACACCACACAGGTTACACCTAATACACACCACCAGGTTACACTAAATACACACCACACAGGTTAAACCTAATACACACCACGCAGGTTACACTAAATACACACCACACAGGTTACACCTAAATACACACCACACAGGTTACACCTAAATACACACCACAACAGGTTACACCTAAATACACACCACGCAGGTTACACCTAAATACACACCACACAGGTTACACCTAAATACACACCACCAGGTTACACCTAAATACACACCACACAGGTACACCTATAACACACCACGCAGGTTACACCTAAATACACACCACACAGGTACAAACTAAATAACACCACCACAGGTTACACCTAAATACACACACCAGGTTACCTAATACACACCACACAGGTTACATTAATACAAACACACAGGTTACACCTAAATACACACACAACAGGTTACACCTAAATACACACCACCAGGTTACACCTAATACACACCACACAGGTTACATCTAAATACATAACACACAGGTTACACCTAAATACACACCACACAGGTTACACCTAAATACACACCACAGGTTACACCTAATACACACACAGGTACACCTAATACACACCACACAGGTTACATCTAAATACATAACACACAGGTTACACCTAAATACACACCACACAGGTTACACCTAAATACACACCACGCAGGTTACACCAATACACACCACACAGGTTACACCTAAATACACACCACACAGGTTACACTAAATACACACCACACAGGTTACACCTAAATACACACCAACAGCGTTACATCCTAAATACAAACACACAGGTTACACCTAAAATACACACCACGCAGGTTACACCTAAATACACACCACACAGGTTACACCTAAATTACAACACCACACAGGTTACACCTAAATACACACCACAGGTTACACCTTAAACACACACCACAGGTTACATTAAATACACACCACACAGGTTACACCTAAATACACACCACCAGGTTACACCTAAATACACACCACACAGGTTACACCTAAATACACACACGCAGTTACAATCTAAATACACACCACACAGGTTACACCTAAATACACACCACCAGGTTACACCTAAATACACCCACACAAGTTACACCTTAATACACACCACAAGGTTACATCAAATTACACACCACACAGGTTACACCCTAAATACACACCACACAGGTTACACCTAAATACACACCACACAGTTACACCTAATACACACCACACAGGTTACATCTAATACACACCACACAGGTTACACCTAAATACACACCACACAGGTTACACCAAATACACACCACCGCAGTTACACCTTAAATACACACCACACAGAGTTACACCTAAATACACACCACACAGGTTACATCTAAATACACACCACACAGGTTACACCTAAATACACACCACACAGGTTACATCTAAATACATAACCACACACAGGTTACACCTAAATACACACCACACAGGTTACATCTAAATACACACCACACAGGTACACTAAATACCACACCACCAGGCCCCCTTACACCTAAATAACACACCACACAGGTTACACCAAATACACACCACGCAGGTTACACCTAAATACACACCACACAGGTTACACCCAATACACACCACACAGTTACACCTTAAAACACAACCACACAGGTTACACCTAAATACACACCACGCAGGTTAAACCTAAATACACACCACACAGTACACCTAATACACACCACAGCATGTACACCTAAATACCACACCACACAGGTTACACCTAAATACACACCACGCCAGGTTACACCTAAAACAACACCACACAGGTACACCTTAAATTACACACCACACAGGTACACTAAATACACACCACGACAGGTTACACCTAAATACACACCACACAGGTTACATCTAAATACATAACACACAGGTTACACTAAATAACACCACCAGTACATCTAAATACACACACACAGGTTACACCTAAATACACACCACACAGGTTACACCAATACACACACAGGTACAACTAATAACACCACACAGTACATTAAATACACACCCACACAGGTTACATCCTAAATACACACCACACAGGTACACCTAAATACACACCACACAGGTTACACCTAAAATACACACCACACAGGTTACATCTAAATCACACCACACAGGTTACACCTAAATCACACCACGCATTACACCTAAATACACACCACACGTTACACCTAAACTACACACCACCACAGGTTACATCTAAAACACACCACACAGGTTACACCTAAATACACACCACACAGTTACACCTAACACACCACCAGTACACCTAAATACACACCACACAGTTACACTAAAGCACCCACACAGGTTACACCTAAATAACACACCCAAGGTTACACCTAAATACACACACGCAGGTTACACCTAAATACACACCAACACAAGTTACACCAAATACACACCACACAGGTTACATCTAAATACACACCACACAGGTTACACCTAAATAACACCACACAGTTACATCAAATACTAACACACCAGGTTACACCTAAATACACACCACACATTACATCTAAATACAACCACACAGGTACACCTAAATACACACCACCAGGTTACACCTAAATACACACCACACAGGTTACACCTAATACACCACCACGCAGTTACACCTAAAAACACACACACAGGTTACACCTAATATACACACCACACAGGTTACACCTAAATACACACCCACAGTTACACCAAATACACACACGCAGTTACACCTAAACATACACACCCACACAGGTTACACCTAATACACACCACGCAGGTTACACCTAATACACACCACACAGGTTACACCTAAATACACACCACGCAGTTACACCTAAATACACACCACACAGGTACACCTAAATACACACCACACAGTTACATCCTAAATAACACCACACAGGTTACACCTAAATACACACCACCAGGTTACACCTAATACACCACCACACAGGTTACACCTAATACACACCACGCAGGTTACACCTAATACACCCACACAGGTTACATCCTAAACACACCACGCAGTTACACTAAATACACAACCACACAGGTTACACCTAAATACACACCACACAGGCTATACACCCTAAATACACACCACACGGCAGGGTACATCAATACCACAACCACACAGGTTACATCACCTAAATACATAAACACACAGGTTACACCTAAATACACACCACACAGGTTACGCAAACCTAAATACCACCACGCAGGTTACACTTAAATACCAACACCCACAGGTTACATCTAAACATACATAAACCACAACAGTTACACCTAAAAACACACCACACACAGGTTACACCAGAAATACCACACCACCAGGTTACACCTAAACACACCACACAGGTTACATCTAAAATAAACACCAGGTACACGTAAATACACAACCACAACAGCGCTTACATCTAAAAACATAACCACAGGTTACACCTAAATACACACCACACAGGTTACATCTAAATACACACCACACAGGTTACATCTAAATACACACCACACAGGTTACATCTAAATACACCACACAGGTTACAGATAGTCACAAAGCGTGTATCTGTGTGTGTGTCTGAATGAGCTTGAGTGTGTGTGGGTGTACATCTGAGTGATTGGGGTCATATTCTTACTTGCACTGGGGCAGTAGTGTGCGTGGTTCGATAGAGCAGAGTCCATTGGTGCAGAAATCTAGACAGGTGTAGCAGCTGGGCTGGGTACGACCGTTAGGACAGCTGGACATAGACAGTTACACAGAGACAAAGAGAGAGAGACAGACAGAGACAGAGAGAGACAGAGAGAAAGAGACAACCAACAGAACTAGATTGAATCTTTACAGGATAACACCAGGATAAATGTGTGTGTGTGAGTGAGTGTGAATGGACTGAAAAATGTGTTCAGTGTGTGTGTGTGTGTGTATTTATGTTTGAGTGTGTTCTGTATATGTACTGTGTATGACCCCTACCTGCACATGACCTCTCCTGAGGCTTTGGGCAGACACTTGCCGTTGGGTCCGCAGTACTCACACTTGTCCAGCTCACAGAGCTGTCCATGGAACTGAGAGGTACAGCGACACAGCTTGGTGGCATTGGCCGTCTGCAGACACATGGCCTGGTTCTCACAGTAACCCTCACATGTACCTGGAGGGGTGATGAGAAGATAGAGCCAGGGAAACAGGGCTTACAGTCAGTTCCTCACAGAGCGAAGACTCTCCTTCTTTTCAGCCATTTCTGATTAGGGATTAAGTATTACATTACAAAGTGGAATGAAGAAATTATTATTGTTATTCAAATGAAAAAAATCACAGGAATGAAAGATACACCTGAAAATACAGGAACTATAGATTTAGTGACTCTGTTACAATACAGGAACTATAGATTTAGTTAGTCTGTTATAATACAGGAACTATAGATTTAGTTACTCTGTTATAATACAGGAACTATAGATTTAGTTACTCTGTTATAATACAGGAACTATAGATTTAGTTACTCTGTTATAATACAGRAACTATAGATTTAGTTACTCTGTTATAATRCAGGAACAATAGATTTAGTTACTCTGTTACAATACAGCAACTATAGATTTAGTTACTCTGTTACAATACAGCAACTATAGATTTAGTTACTCTGTTACATTACAGTAACTATAGATTTAGTTACTCTGTTACATTACAGTAACTATAGATTTAGTTACTCTGTTATAATACAGGAACTATAGATTTAGTTAAACTGTTACACAGATCAATCAATCAATCAAATGTATTTATAAAGCCCTTCTTACATCAGCCGATATCACAAAGTGCTATACAGAAACCCAGCCTAAAACCCCAAACAGCAAGCAATGCAGATGTAGAAACACGGTGGTTAGGAGAAACTCCCTAGAAAGGCAGGAACCTAGGAAGAAACCTAGAGAGGAACCAGGTTCTGAGGGGTGGCCAGTCCTCTTTGCTGTGCCGGGTGGAGATTATAACAGTACATGGCCAAGATGTTCAAGAGGTTGGCATTGTTGCTTAATCATCCCTTATTAACCCATTATAAACTACATACTCACTGTATTGACACTGGTCTCCCAGATACTCAGGCGGACAGCGGCAGGTGGGCTGGTTGCCCTGGGATACAGTGCAGCTGCCTCCATTATGACAGTGGTCCTGACAGGTGTGGAGTTTACACTGGGGCCCCGTGAAGCCCTTCAGACAGCGGCAGGTAGGGGCCCCTGGGAACAAAGGGTCATGTTAAATAAGAACAAAAATCGAAATAAAATGGGCACAATTCAGACTTAGGAAATCGACGCCTTTCCTACGCACTTCTCAGTAGTTGGTGTTCAGACTTACCTAATGCAGGTGCGTAGTGTGCTCTACAGGTGTGTCTACCTTGCATACACTGAATAAATGTAATTCAACCACTGAAAACCGTACCACTTGCTGGCCAACAGATTTTCTTGTGGAGTTTTCATTCAATAGGGTTTTCAGTACATTTATCTTAAGCCATCACTTTAAATACGGTGTACCTTTAATTTGAGTTTTGTCGACAGACTCACTACAACACATTGAGAGAACGGGTTCAGAATACAGGGATCAATTAAAGAAAGCCATCTATATATATGCATATTCGTCTCCGTTTCAACACCAACTGGTAGATAAAAAAATACTGAGATTTTGTAGATTATTTAGGCCATTTTGGGGTTAGGAAAGTATATATGAATGGTTTGGAGAGACTTTACACACAAACTATATTGATGAATCAAAGATAGTGGTTTGATTCATCCTGAAAGTTGCCATATTCAAATTCAGTTCATGGAATTTTGGAAGGTGAGAAAAGTGTACAATAGGGGTGGAACAGTAGTTCTATAAATCTACTCTAATCCTCTGTCACAAACGTCGTCAGGGAAATGACCGGACCAAGGTGCAGCGTGGTGAGCGTACATTTTCTTTTAATGTTATAAATGTCGCCAACAAAACAAGAAACAACAAAAACGACAGTGAAGCTTACTAGGGCTATACAGGCCACTAACAAAGTCAACTACCCACAACTAAGGTGGAAAAACAGGCTGCCTAAGTATGATTCCCAATCAGAGACAACGATAGACAGCTGTACCTGATTGAGAACCATACCCGGCCAAAACATAGAAACAGAAAACATAGAAATAAAGAAACTAGAATGCCAACCCTAGTCACACCCTGGCCTAACCAAAATAGAGAATAAAAGCCTCTCTATGGCCAGGGCGTGACATCCTCATTAATCATGGAACTGTACGACAACATGCGCCAGGCTCCAGGTTTAACCTGTTACGTGTGGTCTGAGATCCATAATAATTCAAAAAGGCTGCATGTCCCAAATGATTAAACAACGTTAACCTACGATGATCCAGTAACGCTAGCCTCCCTCAGGAACAACTACACAAAAGTGACAGAGGAAAAAGGTCAACAGAATGGAATGAAGCAAAATGTAGGCTACAAATTGAAGGAAATGAACACGACAGTGACAGTTATAAAGGCTCCCGATAGTGGCTAATATTTATCATGATACACATTGTAAAATAAAATGGAGAAAAGCCGGGAATATAATGAAAACGTTGTAAAGCGCATGCATCAACTCAGCAGGTTCAGCCCTACAGAAGCCTATAGCTTGGCTCTCCAAATTTCATCCAAGCAAATTATGAGGGCACACAAATTCTGAATAATGGCACAGCAATTTATCGCCTACTTCACTGTGGAAAAGGGACAGCAACATGCAATACATATCATGTTGATATGATTTTCAGTTTGCTTCCATATGACTGGTTTCACATTCGTGTCCAGTGATCATAAGGAAACATTTTACTAAAACAATTGCTATGTGTATTTACAATCCACCTCTCTAAATGGATAATGCATTTACCTAGCTGTTATCAATGGCTCTTATCAATTTATAAATTACAGTGCATTGAGAATGCTGTTATTTCCATCGGTAGTTTCCTCACGCGTAAAGGTGGTGGAATTATGAGGGAATGAAGTCAAGTGGGTGAATAGCCTGCTATTATCATGCTTAAGTTATAGGTCAGAACACACATAGAAAAAACATCTCATTTACATGCACTTAACACACATAGGGCTGAATCCTAGAAGGGTTCCTATTAATATCAATGCACAATAGAGTCGCCACAGTCCCCCTAAAGCAGCTCCTACAGTCTGCAATAGAAAATGGCTGCTACCGGCACCTAGACTAGTTTGCCAGTTGCAGCCACACCAATGACTGTATATGCTCAGGTAACCTACCTATGACTGAGGCAGTGCAGGCTCCTCCATTCTTACAGTAGTCTCTACACTGGTTGACCTCACACCTCTCTCCAGTGAAACTGGGCTGGCACTGACACTTAGCCTGCTGCCTGGTGTTCAGGAAACAGTTCCCTCCGTTCAGGCACTGGACCGTACACGGCCCGAGGGGAGAGGGGGCTGGGAGAAGAGGGGGAAAGGTTATTGATAAGAGTCCCACTGGGCACCAGACGTCAATTCAACATCTATTCCATGTTGGTCCACGTAATTTTGTTGAAATGACGTGAAAACAACGTTGATTCAACCAGTGTGTGCCCAGTGGGGCGTGTGTACTCACAGAATGGAGACCGTGTGGAAGGGGGTCTCTCCACACATGTGCCATTTTCAGCCACGCGGTCGTTTGGACAGGTACAGACTGGACCACTGGGGCTGAGCAGACACAACCACTCACACTTCTTCCTGTCACATGGGTTGGTCACTAATGACACAGAGAGAGAGCAGACAGAGGGATAACAGACAGTAAGAGCCAGAACAGGATAAAGAGAAACGTCACTAAAATGTGTTAAACTCCACTGAACCATATGTGGAATAGATGTCAACAGTAGTGCACTATGGGAAATAGGCTCTTCTGTCTGTTCTGTGGGTCTGTCTCTGTCTGTCTGTCCTCTCTTCTCTGTCTGTCTCGCTCTCTGTCCAGTCTGTCTCACTCTCTGTCTGTCTCTGTCTCTGTCTGTCACTCTCCTCTGTCTGTCCTTCTGTCCGTCGTCCGCTGTCCGTCTGTCTGTCCGTCTGTCTGTCTGTCCGTCTGTCTGTCTGTCTGTCTGTCTGTCTGTCTGTCTGTCTGTCTGTCTGTCTGTCTGTCTGTCTGTCTGTCTGTCTGTCTGTCTGTCTCTCTTCTTTCTTTCTCTCTCTCCTCTCTCTCTTCTCTTTCTCTCTTTCTCTCTTTCTCCTCTTTCTCTCTCTCTCTCTCTCTCTCATTTCAATTTCAATTCAATTTGCTTTATTGGCATGACGTAACAATGTACATATTGCCAGCTTATTTACAATATAAAAATGAGAATCAAAATTGTCAACGGGACAACAGTAACAACAATAACCAAGGGTCAAAATAACCATACATTCAACAATAACAATAAGCATACAGTAGAGGACATGTGCAGGTTGATTGGTCTGTCAGACACTGTCCCTCAATTTATGGCAGGCAGCAATGTAGTGCGCTGCCAACCCACAGCTCTCTGCGTCCTCCCCCAACAGGACGTGTAGCCTATCCTCATCAGAGAGGTCTTTGAAACCTTGAATAAGAGTTTCAAATTTGGGGAAATGACACTCTCTAATTGTTTATATATTTTTGACATTTTGTCAGGAAATGCAGCTCCGTCTCAGGTTCTGCTATTGTGCAGTGGTTGCAACAGCCTTTCCTCTACAGGGAGCCAGGTTTTCCTGTGTCTACCCTTCTCAATGGCAAGGCTGTGCTCACTGAGCCTGTACTTTGTCAAGGTTTTTCTAAGGTTTTGATCAGTAACCATGGTCAAATATTTAGCCACGGTGTACTGTCGATTTAGGGCCAGATAGCACTGCATTTTGCTCTGTGCTTGTGCTTTGTGTTCCCAATAAGCAATGTAGTTTTGTTTTGACTGTGTTGTAATTTGGTTTATCCTGATTGATTGGATGTTCTGGTCCTGAGGCTTCAGTGTGTTAGTAGAACAGGTTTGTGAACTCAGCCCCAGGACCAGCTGGATGAGGGGACTCTTTTCTTTGCTCAGCTCTTGGCATTGCAGGGCTTGGTAGTGATATGAGAGGGGGTCACTGTATTTTAGATGTTTCCAAAACTTAATTGCTCTTTTTTGAGTTTTTATTATTAGTGGATATTTGCCTAATTCTGCCCTGCATGCATTGTTTGTAGTTTTCCTCTGGACATGTAGGAGAATCTTACAGAACTCTGCATGCAGGGTTTCAATGGGATGTTTGTCCCATTTGTGAAATCTTGTTTTGCAAGTGGACCCCACACCTCGCTGCATAAAGTGCAATTGGGTTCAATGACATATTCAATTACTTTTAGACAAATTTTAATAGGTATTTCAATTTGAATTTGCTTTTTAATTGCGTAGTTTCTCTCTCTCTCTCTCTCTCTCGTCTCTCTCTCTCTCTCTCTCTCTCTCTCTCTCTCTCTCTCTCTCTCTCTCTCTCTCTCTCTCTCTTCTAGCTGACTCTGTCTGTGACACTATCCATTATACAGTATACTAGTATCAGTTTCACTATCATAGCTGTATTTACTATCATTAAGCAGTATTTCACATAGTGTTCTCTCAGACTCCTATTTCCCATAGTGCACTACTGTTGACATCTATTCCACATATGGTTCAGTGGAGTTTAACACATTTTAGTGACGTTTCTCTTTATCCTGTTCTGGCTCTTACTGTCTGTTATCCCTCTGTCTGCTCTCTCTCTGTGTCATTAGTGACCACCCCATGTGACAGGAAGAAGTGTGAGTGGTTGTGTCTGCTCAGCCCAGTGGTCCAGTCTGTACCTGTCCAAACGACCGCGTGGCTGAAAATGGCACATGTGTGGAGAGACCCCCTTCCACACGGTCTCCATTCTGTGAGTACACACGCCCCACTGGGCACACACTGGTTGAATCAACGTTGTTTTCACGTCATTTCAACAAAATTACGTGGACCAACATGGAATAGATGTTGAATTGACGTTGGTGCCCAGTGGGACTCTTATCAATAACCTTTCCCCCTCTTCTCCCAGCCCCCTCTCCCCTCGGGCCGTGTACGGTCCAGTGCCTGAACGGAGGGAACTGTTTCCTGAACACCAGGCAGCAGGCTAAGTGTCAGTGCCAGCCCAGTTTCACTGGAGAGAGGTGTGAGGTCAACCAGTGTAGAGACTACTGTAAGAATGGAGGAGCCTGCACTGCCTCAGTCATAGGTAGGTTACCTGAGCATTACAGTCATTGGTGTGGCTGCAACTGGCAAACTAGTCTAGGTGCCGGTAGCAGCCATTTTCTATTGCAGACTGTAGGGCTGCTTTAGGGGGACTGTGGCGACTCTATTGTGCATTGATATTAATAGGAACCCTTCTAGGATTCAGCCCTATGTGTGTTAAGTGCATGTAAATGAGATGTTTTTTCTATGTGTGTTCTGACCTATAACTTAAGCATGATAATAGCAGGCTATTCACCCACTTGACTTCATTCCCTCATAATTCCACCACCTTTACGCGTGAGGAAACTACCGATGGAAATAACAGCATTCTCAATGCACTGTAATTTATAAATTGATAAGAGCCATTGATAACAGCTAGGTAAATGCATTATCCATTTAGAGAGGTGGATTGTAAATACACATAGCAATTGTTTTAGTAAAATGTTTCCTTATGATCACTGGACACGAATGTGAAACCAGTCATATGGAAGCAAACTGAAAATCATATCAACATGATATGTATTGCATGTTGCTGTCCTTTTCCACAGTGAAGTAGGCGATAATTGCTGTGCCATTATTCAGAATTTGTGTTGCCCTCATAATTTGCTTGGATAAATTTGGAGAGCCAAGCTATAGGCTTCTGTAGGGCTGAACCTGCTGAGTTGATGCATGCGCTTTACAA
>NC_036847.1:29558688-29562001 GCF_002910315.2 Salvelinus sp. IW2-2015 | reverse complement strand
TTACTGTCGATTTAGGGCCAGATAGCACTGCATTTTGCTCTGTGCTTGTGCTTGTGTTTCCCAATAAGCAATGTAGTTTTGTTTTGACTGTGTTGTAATTTGGTTTATCCTGATTGATTGGATGTTCTGGTCCTGAGGCTTCAGTGTGTTAGTAGAACAGGTTTGTGAACTCAGCCCCAGGACCAGCTGGATGAGGGGACTCTTTTCTTTGCTCAGCTCTTGGCATTGCAGGGCTTGGTAGTGATATGAGAGGGGGTCACTGTATTTTAGATGTTTCAAAACTTAATTGCTCTTTTTTGAGTTTTTATTATTAGTGGATATTTGCCTAATTCTGCCCTGCATGCATTGTTTGTAGTTTTCCTCTGGACATGTAGGAGAATCTTACAGAACTCTGCATGCAGGGTTTCAATGGGATGTTTGTCCCATTTGATGAAATCTTGTTTTGCAAGTGGACCCCACACCTCGCTGCCATAAAGTGCAATTGGTTCAATGACATATTCAATTACTTTTAGACAAATTTAATAGGTATTTCAATTTGAATTTGCTTTTTAATTGCGTAGTTTCTCTCTCTCTCTCTGTCTCTCTCTCTCTCTCTCTCTCTCTCTCTCTCTCTCTCTCTCTCTCTCTCTCTCTCTCTCTCTCTCTTCTCTCTAGCTGACTCTGTCTGTGACACACTATCCATTATATACAGATATTCACTATCCATGATATACAGTATTTCACTATCCATTAATGCTGTATTTCACTATCCATTATATGCAGTATTTCACATAGTGTTCTTCTTCAGACTAGAGAGAGAGACAGACACTCTCTACCGGTTTTTAGCGGTGGTGGTTTGATAGGGGTCAAAAAGAAGTGTACTATATGGGGGAGTAGGGTTTCATTTAAAGAAATTAGCTATAGTGTAGGCAGACAGCCACTCACTCTCTGGTTGTTTGTAACGGTGGTAAAGGACTATGTCTGTGGCGTGGTTAATGCCAGTGGTCAGGTTCTCCATGGGGCTCTTGCCAAACTTGTTGACCCGGAACACAAAGTTATTAATGTAGGTGACRCCATATATGTAGTCCTCAAAGATGTCGATGCTGAACGGATGGAGCAGGTCTGGGGATGGAAGGAGAGAGAGTTAGGAACCTGCCTTAACTATGTCCCTTTGAGAACTGAACAAGGTCAACCCACTCTGTAAAACAGTGACAACTGGATCAATTTCACTACTTATCCTTTAATTCATAAATTGTTACCCATGTAAAATTCAGTAGGAAGCAAAGATGGGTGGTATCCTCATAAAACTACACTGAACCCCAGCCCTGAGATAAGTGTAGTTTAGTGTAGTGAACTGAACTGTTTTTGAGTCCTGTGATGGAGATGACAGGGTCGGAGCCGTTGAGTCGAACGCTCCCGATAACAGAGAGCTTAGCGTCCGCCCAGTACAAGCGCTCATTGAAGTAGTCTACCGCCAGACCTGGA
This sequence comes from Salvelinus sp. IW2-2015, assembly GCF_002910315.2. Classification (NCBI taxonomy): domain Eukaryota; kingdom Metazoa; phylum Chordata; class Actinopteri; order Salmoniformes; family Salmonidae; genus Salvelinus; species Salvelinus sp. IW2-2015. The sequence goes on along the minus strand of NC_036847.1, from coordinate 29,560,537 downwards.
GAGAGGAGGAGGAGGAGGTGGTGGTAGAGGAAGAGGAGTAGGAGCGGAGGGTTAAAGAGGACATGGATAACACAAACAGTGACCAGAAAAAAGGTATGACACCACTTACACCACTATGCTAATGCTAGGGCATAATGCTATGTATAATGCTAAGTGTTAATACTAATGCTAGGCTACAATGCTAATGCTATACAGACCTGTGGGCCACTGGATGTTCTCATGGACCAGGGTCTGTCTCAGGGTTCCATCCATGGCTGCTGTCTCAATCTTAGGGTGGTTTCCCCAGTCGGCCCAGTACAGGGTCCTGAGGACACAGAAACRCAGTCAAAACAGCTCAGCAGGAAATACAAGTTTATTATTCGAATTTTTTTGATAATTTATTTTCGCATTGTCTTTTCCAGGACAGTAGTGGATGCATAACTAGGCCAACTCAATATAGCTGGGGTTGGCTGGGCTTGGCTGGGGTTGGCTCAGTAGTGGTAAAGGGTACTAGTCTCTGAGTGGTGCAGCGGTCTAAGGCACTACATCGCAGTGCTCGAGGCGTCACTACAGACCTAGGTTCGATCCAGGCCTGTATCACAACCGGCCGTGATCAGGAGTCCCATAGGGCGGTGCACAATTGGCCCAGCATCGTCCGGTTTAGGGGAGGGTTTGGCCGGGGTAGGCCATCATTGTAAATAAGAATTTGTTCCTAACTGACTTGCCTATTTAAATAAAGGTTAAATAAAATAAAAAAATCTCACCCTCTCTGGGGGTCCACTACAATGGCGTTAGGCTCATCTATCATGCCTGAGATTAGGGTCTTGCGGTGTTTGCCTGAAAGTTGGGCCACCTCGATCACATCTCTGCCAGATTCAGTCCAGTACAGGTTACCAGCCACCCAGTCCACCGCTATACCCCGAGGCATGTTTAGATGCCCTACAATCTAGTCAGAGGGAGAGATGACAGAGGGATGTTTAGGTACATCTCATTATGTTGTGAACAGAAAACAACAGACCTTTCTGAACTATGAGACTTGGCACTAACTGCATTCCACTTATATTGTATCACACATAGGATGTCATAACAGTGCCCATGTTTTAGTGTGTGTGTGTGTGTGTCTGTTTGTGTGTGTGTGCATGTGTGAGTGTGTTAATGTGTGTGTGTGTGTGTGTACATGTGTGTGTACGTGTTTGTGTTTGTGTGTGTGTGCATGTGTGTGTGTGTGCGCACGTGCATACATTCCTGTTTGCGTCACTCAAGCCTCACCTCCAGGGTAGTAACACCTCCCTCACTATGGCGGCGGTTGCGGCGTGTATTTGACGATGTGCCAGAAGAGGAAGATGACGATGATGAAGGCAGCTCGTAGGAGGAGATTCTGCCAGTGTGCCAGTTGGTCCAGTAGATGCGGTTGGTCTTGACGTGCAGGTCCATGGCATCGATGCGTACGTTGGCATCGCCCTGGAAGCTCTGCTCGTAGCGCCAGTTGGGCATGCCAGGGTCCAGGCTGCGGATCTCGTTGTCATCGGCGATGTAGAGCACCTGTCTGCTACTGTTCTGGTCTGGAAAGACCGGAGGGAGGGGTGGAGGGCGGGAGGAGGGAGAGAGCGAGAGCGAGCGAGTGGTAGGGAAGGAGGGAGAGAGAAGTCAGGAAATGAAGACAGAACTTCCACACAGAATTCATGAAATGTCAATGCATTCATTGTGGCTGCGGAAGGTTTAAGAAAACACAATTTCAAAGTATTTAGGGTTTGAAGAAGAAAACTACACAACTAAATAAAACTACACACCTAAAAGAACACTACACTACTAAAAGAACACTACACTACTAAAAGAAACTACACTACACTACTAGAAGAACACTACACTA
>NC_036847.1:29550015-29552792 GCF_002910315.2 Salvelinus sp. IW2-2015 | reverse complement strand
TAAAACGAAACACTAACACTACTAAAAAAATACACTACAAAACTACACACTTACGACATAGCAAGAACACTATACACTACTAGAAGAAAACACTGAAGAACACTACTGAAACCTACTTATAGAAGAACACACACTACTAAAGAACACTACACTACTAACCAAAGAAAACACTCTGAACACTACACTACTAGAAGATACACACACTACTAGAAGACCTAACACTACTAGAAAGAACGACTATAGAAGAACACTGAGACATACAGCTAACTAACAGAACACTCACACTACTAAAAGAAACCACTACACTTACTAAAAGAACTACTACACTACTAGACAACACTTACTGAAGAACATCGCAGAAACACTACTAGAAGAATCTAAAGAACACTACATCTAAACACTACTAGCTAAAGACTACACACACTACTAGAAGAACACCACTACATTGAACACTACACTACTGAAGAACACTATAGAAGCACACACTACTAGAAGAACACTACAACTACTAGAAAACACTTACTAGAAGACACTACACTACTAGCAAAGAACCACTACTAGAAGAACACTAGCACTTAGAAGAAACACTTACACTACTAGAAGAACACTCTAGAACACTAACTAGCATAGAAACACTACACATACATGAACACTACACTTACTACAAGACACACTACGAAGAAAACACACTACTAGAATGACATACACTACTAGAAATGCCACTACACATCTACTAAGAAGAACACGTACACTAACTAAAGACAGAAACTACTAGAAAGAATTACACTACTAGATAGAACACTCACACTACTAGAGAACACTAACACTACTATAACGACAACCTCACACTAACGAAGAACACTACAACTACTAGACAAAACTACCTACTAGAAGACTACTAGAACAACATACACTACTAAAAGAAATACACTACACTACTAGAAGAACACTACCTAGAAGACAACCACACTACTAGAAGGAACACCTACCACTACTAAAAGAACACTACACTACTAAAAGAACACTACACTACTAAAAGAAACTACACTACACTACTAGTAAGAAACACTAGAAAGAACACACACTACTTCAGACTACTACGCAACTAGGAAGAAACACTACCTACTAGAAGAACACACAACACTTCTAGACGCAACAACTAATAGAAGAACGACTACACTACGTAGAAGAACAACTACTAGAGAACACTACACTACTAGAAGAACACTACACTTACTAATAGAAAAGAACAACACTACTGAAGAACACACTACACTACTAAAGAATATATAACGAACAACTACAACATAGAAGAAACACTACTAGAAAGAACACCACACTACTCAAAGAACACTACTAGAAGAACACTACACTACTAGAAGAACCAATACAAACTACAGAAAGAACACTCAATCACTAGAAAGGAACACTACTAGAAGACACTACACTACTAGACAGTAAAACACTACACTACTAGACGAACACTACACTACTAGAAAGAACACTACACTACTAGACCGACACTACACTACTAGAAGAACACTACTAGAAAACACTCACTAAAAAAGTAAAACACTACACTACTAGAAGAACACCTACTAGAAGAACACCACACTACTAGAAGAACACTCACTTACTTTAAAGAACTACTAAATAGACAAAATACACTACTAGAGAGAACCTACACTAACTAGAAGACACTACACTTCTAGGGAAGAACACTACTAGAAAGAACACTACACTACTAAGAAGAACACTACTAGAAGAACACTACACGTACTAGAAGAACACACTTGAAGAACACTCACTACCTAGAAGAAAGACCTACTAGAAGACATACACTACTAAAAAAAACTACACTACAAAAACGTACTAGGAAGAACACTACTAGAAGAACACTACACTACTTAGAAAAACACTACACATCTAGTAAGAACACTACTAGAAGAACACTACACCCTAGAAGAAACACTACTAGAGAACACTACACTACTAGAAGAACACACTAGAAGACACACACTACTAAAAGAAAAACTACACTACACTACTAGAAGAACACTACACTACTAGAAGAACTATCTACACTACTAGAAGAACAAAACTACTAGAAGAAACACTACACTACTAGAGAACAGAACCACACTACTAGAAGGAACACTCACTACTAGAAGAACCACTACACTACTAGAAGAAACACTCTAAGAAGAACACTACACTACTAGAAGAACACTACACTACTAGACGAACACTACACTACATCTCTCTCTTTTTGACTAGAAGAACACTACACCGCTAGAAGAACACTACACTACTAGAAGAACACTACACTACTAGAAGAACAATACACCACTAGAAGAACACTACACTACTAGAAGAACAATACACCACTAGAAGAACACTACACTACTAGAAGAACACTACACTACTAGGAGAACACTACACTACTAGAAGAATATGCTACTTACTGTCAGCCTTGCAGGTGTCATTGATCCTGGTGAAGTGTTTGTGGCAGCTACACTTGTAGGATCCCTTGGTGTTGTTGCACATGTGGGAGCACACTCCAAACTGCTTACACTCATTCTTATCTGAGAGGGGTCAGGGGTTAATAAAGGTAACTCAATCAGCATTTGAAGGACAAAATGAAATATACTGATTGAGCTCTGAGTGAGCGAGTGTACATGAAGAGTACATCCTGGTGTGTGTAATAAGCTTGACCCTGTAGAGTACATCCTGGTGTGTGTAATAAGCTTGACCCTGTAGAGTACATCCTGGTGTGT
>NC_036847.1:29541956-29549990 GCF_002910315.2 Salvelinus sp. IW2-2015 | reverse complement strand
GTTTGAGAGGGACACTGCCCGCGGTCATCGAACTATTCCATTTTTTGAACAACACGGACTGTTGTAATACATGCGCCCTGGTCCTGGAAAATTCCGATCGGGAGGAATATAGAGTGGTTCCAAATACCCCGGTATTACCCTGGCCGAGCTGATCGTGAGTAGGAGGACAATCTCGGGATTGAGAACCCTTGACACGGAAGTTTGCAGTGGAGTTGATGTTGTAGCAAATCTTAGATACACTGCCCTAGCCCTTGTTGTCATCTAGTAAACCGCGAATAGAGCTGACTTATGTAAACATGCAAATGTACTGTGCTGGCCTGTTACTCATCCATCATGATGTGGAAGGAGGACAATGTGAAATAAAATATCAGAGCCACCACAGTTCAGGTCTAGTTGTCACAATGGTCACAAAAGGGTATGTATCCTAAATCCTGTACTGACTCCTAACTCCTTGACTCCTAACCGCTCTTTCTCCTCCCCTTAGGGAGGTTCCAGTGCCCCCCCACCAGGAGTTTCCGCTGCCAACGAGCCGTGTGTGTGTCTGAAAGTGTCCAAACAGTGTGACGGAGTTGACAACTGCGGGGACAACTCTGATGAGCTCAACTGCCGTGAGTTTCCTGTGCTGCTGGCCTTTAGCACCACACCAACACAAGGCTGTCTCCTTGATGAGCTGTTGTTCCCTGTGGAGAGGTTCCATCGTTACACCTACCATACCACTTATGTTAACCTATGACAGAATGCTTATCCAATACAGGGCTTCATTGTCGTTTTCATCAGTGGTATGCGCAATTATAGACATTGGATCAGAATGGTTGTTGTTCATTTCATTCAATAGACATTTAATACACCTTTATTCACCCTCGAGACAATGTGATGGTTGGTCTATGTGTGTTTTCTCAGAGCCCCCTCCAGCCCAGCCTACCTGTGACAAGGATGAGTTCCTGTGTGCCAATGGCAGGTGCATCAGCTCCAGCCTGCGCTGTAACTTCTTCAATGACTGTGAGGACTACGGTTCAGATATCCACGCAAGACAGGTGCCCCAAGTCATGACTGTTTAACACATCACCATGTCTACCGTTCTAATGGCATTTGGAGGAGACAGCGTTGGATTATGTTTCTCACACAAGTTCCGTTAACCTTCCAATGGCCAACACTGTTGTGTTATCCTAAACGTTTTCTTCTCTTTGCGTGGGTGTTGTCTCTTGACCCGCAGACACCAAGCTGAACGACTGCAGGATGAACAGGACTCTGTGTGGGGACGGGGATGAGGCACACTGTGTCAGCAACCGGACAGACTCCTTCTGCTCCTGCAAACCAGGCTTCCAGAAGACTGCTCATAACACCTGTGAAGGTACAACTCCACACACCAGGATTCCTCTACAGGGTAGGCAAGTTATACACACAACCAGATGTCCTCTACCAGGGCTCAAGCTTATTACACACACCAGGAATGTTCTCTACAGGTCAAGCTTATTAACACACACCAGGATGTCTCTACAGGGTCAAGCTTATTACACACACACAGAGTGTACTCTTACAGGGTCAAGCTTATTCACACCACACCAAGGATGTTCTCTAACAGGTCAACTTATTAGAGCACTGCACTTATACAGGAGAAATTACTCTACAGTCAAGCTTTATTACAACACACCAGATTTCTCTACAGGGTCGTAAGCTTATTACGACCACATCCAGGAGGATGTCCTCTACAGGAAGCTTTCACCAGAGATTCAGGTCTATTACCACACACCAGGATGTTACTCTACAGGGTCAAGCTTTATTTACACCTAGCACACAGGAATGTACCATAGTACAGGGCGTCATGCAATACCCCAAGCTATATTACACCGACTATCCAGCGATGTTACTCTCCCAGAGCCCGGTCAAGAGCTTACCCAACACACGACCAAGGAAAATGCCTAACTGCTCACAAGGTTCAAGGCTTAACATCCTGGTGTGTGTAATAAGCTTGACCCTGTAGAGAACATCCTGGTGTGTGTAATAAGCTTGACCCTGTAGAGGACATCCTGGTGTGTGTAATAAGCTTGACCCTGTAGAGGACATCCTGGTGTGTGGAGTGTACCTTCACAGGTGTTATGAGCAGTCTTCTGGAAGCCTGGTTTGCAGGAGCAGAAGGAGTCTGTCCGGTTGCTGACACAGTGTGCCTCATCCCCGTCCCCACACAGAGTCCTGTTACTCCTGCAGTCGTTCAGCTTGGTGTCTGCAGGGTCAGAGACACACCACAAGCAGAGAAGAAAACGTTTAGGATACACAACAGTGTTGAGCCATTGGAAGGTTAACGGAACATTGTGTGAGAAACATAATCCAACGCTGTCTCCTCCAACATGCCATTAGAACGGTAGACATGGTGATGTGTTAAACAGTCATGACTTGGGGCACCTGTCTTGCAGTGGATCTCATCTGAACCGTAGTCCTCACAGTCATTGAAGAAGTTACAGCGCAGGCTGGAGCTGATGCACCTGCCATTGGCACACAGGAACTCATCCTTGTCACAGGTAGGCTGGGCTGGAGGGGGCTCTGAGAAAACACACATAGACCAACCATCACATTGCTCCTGAGGGGATAAATAAAGGTGTATTAAATGTCTATTGAATGAAATGAACACAACCATTCTGATCCAATGTCTATAATTGCATACCACTGATGAAAACGACAATGAAGCCCTGTATTGGATAAGCATTCTGTCATAGGTAACATAAGTGGTATGGTAGGTGTAACGATGGAACCTCTCCACAGGGAACAACAGCTCATCAAGGAGACAGCCTTGTGTTGGTGTGTGCTAAAGGCCAGCAGCACAGGAAACTCACGGCAGTTGAGCTCATCAGAGTTGTCCCCGCAGTTGTCAACTCCGTCACACTGTTTGGACACTTTCAGACACACACGGTCGTTCTGGCAGCGGAAACTCCTGGTGGGGGGGCACTGGAACCTCCCTAAGGGGAGGAGAAAGAGCGGTTAGGAGTCAAGGAGTTAGGAGTCAGTACAGGATTTAGGATACATACCCTTTTGTGACCATTGTGACAACTAGACCTGAACTGTGGTGGCTCTGATATTTTATTTCACATTGTCCTTCCCATCATGATGGATGAGTAACCAGGCCAGCACAGTACAAGTCAGCTCAGCGCGGTACTGTGAAAAGTCACAGGATCTGATGTCACTACTCACTGCACTCGTCAGGGTTCTCATCCGAGTTGTCTCCACAGTCGTCCTCTCCGTCGCATTTCCAGGCCAGGGGCTTACACAGCGTGTTGTTACACTGGAAGTCGTCCAGGGGGCAGTGTCTCTCAACTGAGACATGGAGAAGGGAAGAAGAACAGTAGGTTGCCCATTATTGACCCTGTTCCTGTTGATCCTACCACAGATTCTCCAGAATCCCTCTCAATTAATAAACGTAGAGGGCTCCCGAGTGGCACAGTGATCTAAGGCACTGCATCTCAGTGCTAGAGGCGTCACTACAGACCCTGGTTCGATTCCAGGCTGTATCACAACTGGTCGTGATTGGGATTCCCATAGGGTGGCGCCCAGTGTTGTCCGGGTTAGGGGAGGGTTTGGCCGGGGTAGGCCTTCATTGTAAATACGTTCTTAACTAATGTGCCTATTAAATAAAGGTTAAATAAAAAGGATGTTTAATCTCAGTCTAACCACTCTCTTTTAGCACTGTGGCCATCTCAAATGCCAGCATGAGCGAGGCACATGGGGACACAAACACACTCACCAGCTATGTGACACTTCTCCTCATCGCTGCCGTCCAAACAGTCAGCATCTGCGTCACAGCGCCAGCGGTTGGGGATACAGTGGCCGTTCTCACACTGGAACTGGTCACTGTCACACTTCAGGTCACAGCCGCCCTGAGGGACACGCACACACACACACACACACACACACACCACCACACACAACACACACACACACACACACACACACACACACACACACACACACACACACACAGATCATTGAATTATTTTTCTATACATGAGTTGTGGTCTCTATAAGCTTCATTATAGACATATAGCTGGGTGGTTCGAGCCCTGAATGCTGATTGGCCGAAAGCCATGGTATATCAGACTGTATACCACGGGTATGACAAAAAATTACTTTTTACTGTTCTAATTACATTGGTAACCAATTTATTATAATAGCAATAAGGCACCTCGGGGGGTTGTGATATACGGCCAATATACCACGGCTGAGGGCTGTATCCAGGCACTTTGCGTTGTGCATAAGAACAGCCYTTAGCCGTGGTATATTGGCCGTATATCACAACCCCCCGAGATGCCTTATTGCTTCAATTTGAGGTCCTAAACCTAGCAGGAAAGTGTATCCTTGTAGCTGTATGGGCTAGTATAGTCAAAATGTTTGCCTTGGGGTAAGTTGAGCCAATTGAAGTGTTCTTCCAGGCATAATACAAGGCATTTTCGCTGGGATATGAGGTAACAACAGGGCCTGGCCTATGTTACAAGTGTAAAAAAAAAAGTTACAAGTGCTTGTTAGGTGTTAAGCCTTGAATGATTTAAAGAAAAAAGAGCAATTGTGATAGTGTTGAATTGTGTTTGGGAAATTAAGAAATAAAGAAGGTAGTGGTAATATTTCATTCAGTACAGAAATTTGTAGACGGCTTAACTTACCCCATACACGGGAATAAGTTGTGCCAAGATATTTTTTTTGGGACAAGCTATGTTTTCAAAACTGTAATATTTAAATGAATTCTGATTATTTCCAGGTATACACACCATCCTGAAATATATGTAGATATCTTTGTTAGAATATTTACCTTGACAGAATGATGCTGAATGTAAAGAATGTCTCAACTTACCCCACTCTCCCCTACAGTATGAGTCAGTAGCGTTATCTATTACACATGTGTCTAACTCAGATATGTTGCTGTGGTTGAGTCAGGTGTGTTACCTCATCAGATCCGTCAGCACAGTCATGGTCTCCATCACACTTCCACCTCCCGGCGATACAGCGTCCGTTGGTACAGGCAAACTCACTCTCTGAGCACTGCCGTGGGACTGTAAAGACACAGCAACACAGGTCTCACATAACAAACATTATACTGTACAGCTTAGCTGGAAATGGCTTCCAAATACGTGTTGTTTTTAGTAAAAGTCCAAATTCACAGGGGAGAGAGTACTGTACAGAACACCTCATAACACACCACAACACAAGACCTCACAGCACACCACAACAGACCACAACACATCCCAACACACCACAACACCTCATAAGACACCACAACACACAACAACACCTCATAACACCTCACAACACACCACCTCACAACACACCACAACAGACCACATCACATCACAACACCTCACACCATAACACATCACAGCACCTCACACCACAACACAACACAGCACACCAAAACATACCACAACACATCACAACACCTCACAAGCACATCACAACACACCACAACACACTCACAACAGACCACAACACATCACAACATACCACAACCACCACAACACATTACAAACACTCACACCACAACACCTCACACCACACCACAGACAGCACAACACCTCACACCACACCATAACACATCACAGCACCTCACACCACACACAGCCAAACACCTCACAGCACAACAGACCACAACAACACACAACACTCATAAGACGCCACAACACAACAATGACACCTCACAACACACCACCAACAGGCCACAACACACCACAACACCTCATAAGACACCACACAAGGCCACAAACACACCACAACACCTCATAAGACACCCCACAACACACAACGACACCTCATAACACCTCACAACACCTCACACCACAACACATTACAGCACCTCACAACCCATCACACCACAACACATTACAGCACCTCACACCACAACACCTCACAACACAACACAACACCTCATAGCACAACACATTACAGCACCTCACACCACAACACAACACATCACCTCAGCTCACAACCCAGCACAACACAACACCTCATACCACAACACATAACAGCACCTCACGCCACACCACAACCCCTCACAACACACCACATCACAACACCTCACAACACACCACAACACCTCAGCTCACAACCCACCACAACACATCACACCACAACACACCACAAAACATCACAACACCTCACAACACATCACAGCACCTCACACCAAAACACCTCACAACACATCATAACAGCACCTCACAACACACCACAACACCTCAGCTCACAACCCACCACAACACATCCTAGCACCTCAAACCACAACACATCACAACAACATCATATTACTCCAGTGCTAGCCTCTCTACACTGGCTTCCTGTTAAGGCTGGGCTGATTTCAAGGTTTTACTGCTAACCTACAAAACATTACATGAGCTTGCTCCTATCTTTCCGATTTGGTCCTGCCGTATATACCTACACGTACGCTACGGTCACAAGACGCAGGCCTCCTTATTGACCCTAGAATTCCTAAGCAAACAGCTGGAGGCAGGGTTTTGTCCTATAGAGCTCCATTTTTATGGAATGGTCTGCCTATCCACGTGAGAGACACAGACTTGGTCTCGACCTTTAAGTCTTTACTGAAGACTCATCTCTTCAGTAGGTCATATGATTGAGTGTAGTCTGGCCCAGGAGTGTGAAGGTGAATGGAAAGGCACTGGAGCAACGAACCACCCTTGCTGTCTCTGCCTGGCCGGTTCCCCTCTCTCCACTGGGATTCTCTGCCTCTAACCCTATTACAGGGGCTGAGTCACTGGCTTACTGGTGCTCTTCCATGCCGTCCCTAGGAGGGGTGCGTCACTTGAGTGGGTTGAGTCACTGACGTGATCTTCCTGTCCGGGATGGTGCACCCCCTTGGGTTGTGCCGTGGTGGAGATCTTTGTGGGCTATTCTCGGCCTTGTCTCAGGATGGTAAGTTGGTGGTTGAAGTTATCCCTCTAGTGGTGTGGGGGCTGTGCTTTGGCAAAGTGGGTGGGGTTATATCCTGCCTGTTTGGCACTGTGCGGGGGTATCGTCGGATGGGGCCACGGTGTCTCCCGACCCCTCCTGTCTCAGCCTCCAGTATTTATGCTGCAGTAGTTTATGTGTCGGGAAGCTAGGGTCAGTCTGTTATRTCTGGAGTATTTCTCCTGTCTTATCATGTGTCCTATGTGAATTTAATTATGACCTCTATAATTCTCTCTTTCTCTCTTTCTCTCTTTCTTTCTTGGATGACCTGAGCCCTAGGACCATGCCTCAGGACAACCTGGCTTGATGACTCCTTGCTGTCCCCAGTCGGCCTGTGGCTATGGAACCCTGACCTGTTCACCGGACGTGCTACCTGTCCCAGACCTGCTGTTTTAAACTCTCTAGAGACAGCAGGGGCAGAGATACTCTGAATGATCGGCTATGAAAAGCCAACTGACATTTACTCCTGAGGTGCTCACCTGTTGCACCCTCGACAACCACTGTGATTATTATTATTTGACCCTGCTGGTCATCTATGAACGTTTGAACATCTTGGCCATGTTCTGTTATAATCTCCACCCGGCACAGCCAGAAGAGGACTGGCCACCCCTCAGAGCCTGGTTACTCTCTTGGTCTCTTCCTAGTGTTGGATTCGACATTTTGAACATTGAGATGTGAAATAAATGATAGAGAAGAAGCATAGAATATCTGTAGAAAGACAGATAGCTGTGGAATGTGTTGGGGGATGGGAGCAGAGCAACATGTTGATACAGGAAAAACAGATGGACATCTGTGGATGAGGTGAAGGAGGGGTTTAGGTCAGGAGGTGAGGACAGGTCACCTGAAGGAGGTAATAAGTGTTTGGTATCTTGTTACTCTTTTCCTGTTAAACCATAAGATATAAGGATAGGAGAGAAGGAGGAGTGTCTTATGTGGGATATATATATATATATATATATATATATACAGTGGGGAGAACAAGTATTTGATACACTGCCGATTTTGCAGGTTTTCCTACTTACAAAGCATGTAGAGGTCTGTAATTTTTTATCATAGGTACACTTCAACTGTGAGAGACGGAATCTAAAACAAAAATCC
>NC_036847.1:29525212-29541268 GCF_002910315.2 Salvelinus sp. IW2-2015 | reverse complement strand
GAATTCTCACCTCGTGGGGCATCAATGATCATGAGGAAGGTGAGGGATCAGCCAGAACTACACGGCAGGACCTGGTCAATGACCTGAAGAGAGCTGGGACCACAGTCTCAAAGAAAACCATTAGTAACACACTACGCCGTCATGGATTAAAATCCTGCAGCGCACACAAGGTCCCCTGCTCAAGCAGGCGCATGTCCAGGCCCGTCTGAAGTTTGCCAATGAACCATCTGGATGAACGAGGAGGAATGGGAGAAGGTCATGTGGTCTGATGATTCAAAAATAGAGCTTTTTGGTCTAAACTCCACTCGCCGTGTTTGGAGGAAGAAGAAGGATGAGTACAACCCCAAGAACACCATCCAACCGTGAAGCATGGAGGTGGAAACATCATTCTTTGGGGATGCTTTTCTGCAAAGGGGACAGGACGACTGCACCGTATTGAGGGGAGGATGGATGGGGCCATGTATTGCGAGATCTTAGCCAACAACCTCCTTCCCTCAGTAAGAGCATTGATGATGGGTCGTGGCTGGGTCTTCCAGCATGACAACGACCCGAAACACACAGCCAGGCGACTAAGGAGTGGCTCCGTAGAAAAGTATCTCAAGGTCCTGGAGTGGCCTAGCCAGTCTCCAGACTGAACCCAATAGAAATCTTTGGAGGGAGCTGAAGTCCGTATTGCCCAGCGACAGCCCCGAAACCTGAAGGATCTGGAGAAGGTCTGTATGGAGGAGTGGGCCAAAATCCCTGCTGCAGTGTGTGCAAACCTGGTCAAGAACTACAGGAAACGTATGATCTCTGTAATTGCAAACAAAGGATTCAGTACCAAATATTAAGTTCTGCTTTTCTGATGTATCAAATACTTATGTCTTGCAATAAAATGCTAATATTACTTAAAAATCATACAATGTGATTTTCTGGATTATGGATGGGAGAAGTGTTGGGTTGTATGAATACAGCTGTACAGAACCTTTGGGAAGAATTAAACTTGGTTAAAGTTTCTCTAGTGTCCGTGAGTTATTTACTCTGAAAAATAAGAACCACTATGTTCTGGCCTTTCTAGGGAGTTTTTCCTAGCCACCGTGCTTCTACAACTGCATTGCTTGCTGTTTGGGGTTTTAGTCTGGGTTTCTGTACAGCACTTTGAGATATCAGCTGATGTAAGAAGGGCTTTATAAATACAACAACCCACAACACAACAAACCACAACAACACCTCACAACACAACACCTCACAACAACACACAACAACACACAACAACACACAACACAACACAACACAACACAACAAACCACAACACCTCACAACACACCACAAGCATGGACACACAGAGGGAGGCCAAACAATGATGGTCAAAGGAGAGCTCCAGAGATTCAATAGAAGATGTTCTAGGTGCCTGATAAACAACATTACATCTTTACTGAAACTGGTAACATAGCTGTGTGCTTTCACCCTGCTTATTTTGATTTAATTTTGTTGTACTTTTTACCCCTTTTTRTCCCCAATTTTGCGATTCCTAATTGGTAGTTACAGTCTTGTCCCATCGCTGCAACTCCCGTGCGAACTCAGGAGAGGCGAAGGTCAAGAGCCATGCGTCCTCCGAAACACGTCCCCACCAAGCCACACTGCTTCTTGACACACTGCTCACTTAACCCAGAAGTCAGCCTCACCAATGTGTCGGAGGAAACACCGTACAACTGGCGACACGTGTCAGCGTGCACTGCGCCCGGCCACCACAAGGAGTTGCTAGAGCGCGATGAGACAAGGACATCCCAGCAGGCCAAACCCTCCCTAACCCGGACGACACTAGGCCAATTGTGCGCCGTCTCATGGGTCTCCCGGTCACGGCCGGCCAGCCTGGCATCGAACCCGGGCGATGCAGTGCCTTAGACCGCTGCACAACTTGGGAGGTCCCAGAAGTTAGCGTCTTAGACAATTAGTCATAAACTTTGTTGAGTACAGTGGCCTCAGGTGGTCATGTAGGAAATTACAATACTTGACTGTAGAAACAAGCCCTACTTTTGACCTGTCACTGTCTGAGGAGATATCAGAGGGGCTGGGTTGAAATGGGCAGCATCAGACATATACATGACTGCAATGTGATTGAATAGGATGCAATGGGAGGGGAGGATCAGAGTGACATTAGGGGTTGGTGAAATGGGGATGGTTGAAAGTGGAGACCTACCTCTGGCTCATGCCAACAGGTCAGTGAGAGGGAAATGAAAGGTAAACATTAGATGAGGTGAGACGCATCACAGATGAGTTAAGGACAAACTAAATGACAATGTCTCAGTGTGTGTTACAAAACATCTACAGACACTGGGAAGCAAAACAAACACACAAGAATCAAACAATTGAAAGTGTATTCCGACGGTCAGTCATGAGGACTAAGGAGCAAGCTTCCAATGCAGAACATGTTATGTCCAAAACATCACAAACCATGAGCATACTATAAATGCAATGAAACAATGCAGTGGCATTGGCCAGGGTGAGATGGGGTCACAAGGATAGTGTAACAGGAATGACAGAGAGACATACCACACTTGTCCTCGTCCGAGTTGTCCCCACAGTCGTTGTCATAGTCACACTGCCAGCGACCCGGGACACAGCGGTTGTTCTTACACCTGAACTGGTATGGCTCACATGTCCTCTCATCTACACAGAGACACAGCAAGGGTCAGACCCTCAGCTCCATAACACCACACTACAGTACTTACACACCGTACAGGAGGTTAACACCACAGCATGAACCTTCATAGAGGAGATAAATACCCCTCTACAATACACCTATGATCTTGTTGGCAATCTCAAGGGTTGTTATAGGGAATTCAGAGAGGGAGAGAGTGAATTTTGTATTAAAGTGTAATGGATGCTGTACCGGTCCTCCAGATTCTACGGTAAGGATCCAGAGAAATGCTTTGTAGCCCTTGTTGGAGCTTTCCGTTTCCTGTGTGACAGACAGAACACTCACCACACTCTTCTTTGGGTTCGTCAGATGAGTCTCCACAGTCATCCTCCCCGTCACACTTCCACCGGGCCGGGATGCAGCGACCAGAGTCCTTACAGCGAAACTCATCCACGCCACACGTCATCTGGGCTGGAGGGGGGAGGAGAGTTAGGAGAGGAGGGGTGGGAGAGGGGAGGAGAGGGAGAGGAGGTGGGATGGAGGGTTAGGAGAGGGGACTGACTGAGGCTTGTCACCGGCCAGATGACAGACTGAGTTTAAGGTGGAGGGAGGATGTGATGAGGTCTGAAAGATCTAGTGCATCTGAAATGCATTAGTTTGGTTTGTTAGCAGAAACATGTATTCTACTGCAACATGGATATTGAACTTGATTTGCGTGTCTGTCATTATTCTAGAATAGTCCTCTGAAACAAAGGAGCGGTGTCTTACTGCAGTTGGCTGGTTCGTCCGATCCGTCCACACAGTCATTGTCACGGTCACACACCCAGACACGAGGGACACAGCGCTTGGTGATGGCACACTGGAACTGGGTGGATGCACAGGTGACCTCGGCTAGAGGGAGCGAGAACAGACGACTGTTACTGACTGGAGAGAACAACCCATAACAACAGTATATTTCTTATTTAACATTCATCTATCCAGGTTAGTCTCACTGAAATACAATCTATTTTACATAGAGACCACGTGCAACACAGCAGTATTACCATACTAAATGTATAACATGCAATAAAGCATGCAGACGAGGAGATAGGAAGGAAAAAGAGGAGGTGTTGACTCACGGCAGTCCGTCTCGTCCTCGCCTTCTCCACAGTTGTCCTGTCCATTACAGCGGAAGATTCCCGGGATACAGCGGCTGGGGTGGGAGCACTTGAACTGACTGGGCAGACACACGTGGATGTCTGTAGAACAATCACACATAGACAGACACAAGACGTGTCAGAAAGACGACAGAGGATGACAGACAAGACGTGTCAGAGAGACGACAGAGGATGACAGACACAATGACGTGCAGATAGACGTCAGAGTGTGACAGACAGACAAGAGGTGTCAGAAAGATGAACCAGAGTGTGACAGACAGACAAGAGGTGTCAGAGAGACGACAGCAGGATGACAGACAAGACGTGTCAGAGAGATGACAGAAAGATGACAGATAGGCGTGTCAGAATGACGACGACACAAGACGTGTCAGAGAGATGACAGAGGATGACAGACACAAGACGTGTCAAAGAAAGACGACAGAGGATGACAGACACAAGACGTGTCAAGAAAGACAGACAGAGATGACAGACACAAGACGTTCAGAGAGACGACAGAGGGATGACAGACCCAAGACGTGTCAGAGAGACCGACAGAGGACATGAAGACAAGACGTGTCGAGAGAGAATGACAGACGTTGACAGAACACAGACGTGTCAGAGAGATGACAGAGGATGACGCGACACAAGACAATGTCAGAGAGACCGACAGAGGATGACAGACACAAGACGTGTCAGAGAGACGACAGAGGATGACAGACACAAGACGTGTCAGAGAGACGACAGAGGATGACATACACAAGAGGTGTCAGAGAGACAACAGAGGATGACAGACACAAGACTTGTCAGAGAGACGACAGAGGACTGGTAAGAATAGATGTTAGGGGGTGAAGATATGAAGGACAAAGAACGAGGCAGAGAGAGAATGAGGCAGAGAGAGAACGAGGCAGAGAGAGAACGAGGCAGATACAGAAGGGGGAGGAGAGAGAAGTGGGAGGAGAGAGGGAAAGAGAGAGAGTGTGTGAGTGAGAAAGAAAGATATACAGAGAGAGAAAGAGAGACAGACAGAGAGAGACAGACAGACAGACAGCATAAAAGAGTATGTACCGCAGTTTGCCTCGTCCGAATGATCCTGGCAGTCATTGTCCCCATCACAGATGTAAGCTGGGTTGGTACAGATGCCTGTCCCACACTGGAACTGGCCTGGCCGGCATTTGAACTTAGCTACAGGAAACAACGGATGTCACAGGCAGAGAGACAGTCAGAGGTTATTTCAAAGTCTGAAACAGGCCCATAGCAGTTTCACCAACCATCTTCCTATTCTACCCCGTCGTCACCTCAGATCCCCGTAGAAACATCCATGACACTTTGCATCCACATACTCCTCATTCACTCATCATCATTTACGTAGCACTGGCTTTGCCAAGGTCGTGGGTTCAATTCCCACAGGGACCACATACACACACTAGAAATGTATGCAGTCACTGTACTATACTGTAAGTCGCTTTGGATGAAAAAGTGGCACACTCACGGCATTCTGCAGGCTCGTCCGAGCGATCCCCACAGTCGTCCTCCGTGTCACACTTCCACCAGAAGGGGATGCACTTGTCGTTCTTACACACAAACTAGACAAGGCGAGGAGAAGAGAGGAGAGAGGAGATGAGGACAACGTTCACAGTCGCTGCTGTTTTTGTCTGTTACTAAGGCTAGAACTGAGATTGGGAAACAATCTTTTTCACATAATATCCCTTTATACACATATGATCTTGATGAGAAGGGATGAGGAGAGAGGAGAGGGGAGGGAGGAGGAGGTGACGAGATGAGAAGGAGAGAGGAGGTGAGAGGAGAGGATGAGATGAGGAGAGGAGGAGGAGAGGAGGGAGGAGGAGATAGGAGCAAGGAGGGAGGAGGAGAGAGTAGGAGAGAGGAGAAATAGGAGGAGAGGAGAGGAGAGAGGAGAGTAGGAGAGGAGGAGAGAGGAGGGGGAGGAGAGAGAAGAGAGGAGGAGGAGAAGAGAGAGGAGAGAGAGTAGGCGAGAGGAGAGAGAGTAGGCGAGGAAGAGAGAGAAGAGTAGGCAAGGAGGAGAGTGGAGGAGAAATAGGCGAGGAGGAGAGAGGAGAGAAGGAGAAAGAGGGTAGGAAAGAGGAGGAGAGGGTAGAGGTAGAAAGGAGGAGAAAGGAGGGAGGAGAGAGTGGAGGAGAGAGGAGAGAGAGGAGGAGAAAGTGGGAGGAGGAGAGGAGGAGAAAGGAGGAGAGAGAAGAGGAAGAGGAGAGAGTATTAGAGAGGAGGAGAGAGGAGGAAAGAGGAGAGAGGAGAGGAAAGAGGAGAGAGGGGAGAGAGGAGGGGAGAGGAGAGGAGATGAGGACAACGTTCACAGTCACTGCTGTTTTTGTTTGTTCCTAAGGCTAGAACTGAGATTGGGAAACAATCTTTTTCCACATAATATCCCTTTATACACGTATGATCTTGATGGAAAGGGAGGAGGAGAGAGAATGAGAGAGGAGAGAGGAGGGAGGAGGAGAGGACGAGATGAGGAGAGAGAAGGAGAGAGGAGGAGAGAGTAGAGGACGAGATGAGAAGGGAGGAGGAGAGAGAAGGAGAAGAGATGAGGAGGAGAGGGAGAAGACGAGATGAGAAGGGAGGAGGAGAGAAGAGGGAGAAGGAAATGAGAGGAGAGGACGAAGAAGAGGAGAGAGAGAGGAAGAGGAGAGGAGGGAGAAAGGAGAGAGGGGGAGAGGAGGAGAGAGGAGCGAGAGGAGGCGAGAGGAGGAGAGAGGAGGAGAGGGACGGAGGAGAGAAGGGAGAGGAAAGGAGGGTATTAAGAGGGAGGCGAGAGGAGGAGAGGGGAGGGTGGAGGAGAGAGTAGAGAGGAGGAGAGAGTAGAGAGGAGGGAGGAGGAGAGAGAAGGAGAGGAAAGGAGAGGAGAAGGAGAGGAAAGGAGAGGAGAACATAGAAGAAGAGGAGAGAGGATGAGAGAAGGAGAGAGAAGGTGAGAGGAGGAGAGAGGAGGAGAGAGGAGGAGAGAGAGAAAGAGAGTGAACTCAAGCTGATGACACACTGTACAGTAAGTACTGTGGAGATAATTATGCTTAATTAACCAATCACAAAGCAGCCCCCATTCCACAGGCTCCACAGGCTCTCTCCAACAGGCTCTGCTGCCCCCTAGCTGTCTGGCCCCCCAATGGCCATATCATTACACAGTCCCTCACCTGGCTGGCAGTGCAGTTGGACATGCAGGTGTGTCCATCATTGGCCAGGTAGAAGTTGGTGGGACAGGCACACTTGTAGCCCCCTCCAGGGCTCAGCAGACACAGGTTACTACAGCCACCGTTGTCTGTCTGGCACGGGTGGTTGAACACTGGAACCACAGCAGGCAGACTGTTTCAACTGGAACAACCACGTTGGGTGTGTGTATATGTGTGTATGTGTGTGTGTGTGTGTATGTGTGTTGTACATGCGTATCTCTTACCCTCAGGCTGGCGGTAAGGGTGGTAGATGTGGATGTCCATGGGCCGGTGGAGGGTAGTGATCAGGGTGGTCTTGTTGATACCCAGGGTCTTGTGACACCTGTTGATGGACTTGGTCTCCCAGTCGGTCCAGTAGATGTACTCCTCAAACAGAGTCATGGCGAAGATGTGGGGGACGTCCTGGGTAAGCACTGTGGACACAAACACACAGCCATACAGTAGTGAGGCAATTAGTATCACATTACACTGGGTTTTACCTGGCCACCACGTGACTTGACCAGGAAAACCTGGGTCCAAGACTTTTTCCTAGTCAGGTCATAACTCTGGGGGCCATAATTACATCACAATGTTGTCAGTCAAATCACCCATGGACACACAATGCCCAACGACCAACACAAGGAAAATGGATATGGAGCATTAGCCATTCATGACAGCATGACAGTACCTCACAACTTTATCTCTGGGTTATGTAGCATCATTTGCGTATCGTGCTGGCGTTATGGTAGCACCACTACTTTATATCTGGGTTATGTAGCATCATTGCTGTCTCTGGGTTATGTAGCATCCCTACTGTATCTATGGGTATTGTAGCATCATTACCTTATCTCTGGGTTATGTAGCATCACTCTATCTCTAGGTTATGTAGCATCCTACCTTATCTCTGGGTTATGTAGCATCATTACTATCTCTGGGTTATGTAGCACCACTACTTATATCTGGGTTATGTAGCATCATTGCTATCTCTGGGTTATGTAGCATCCCTACTGTATCTATGGGTATTGTAGCATCATTACCTTATCTCTGGGTTATGTAGCATCACTACTATCTCTAGGTTATGTGGCACCATTACTATCTCTGGGTTATGTAGCATCATTACTATCTCTGGGTTATGTAGTATCATTACTATCTCTGGGTTATGTAGCATCATTACTATCACTGGGTGAATGTGGCATCATTACTATCTCTGGGTTATATAGCATCACCACTATCTCTGGGTTATGTAGCACCATTACTATCTCTGGGTTATGTAGCATCACTACTATATCTGGGTTATATAGCATCATTACCTTATCTCTGGGTTATGTAGCATCACTTACTATCTCTGCGGTTATGTAGCATCATTACTATCTCTGGGTTATATAGCATCATTACTATCTCTGGGTGATGTATTATCATTACTATCTCTGGGTGATGTAGCATCATTACTATCTCTGGGTGATGTAGCATCATTACTATCTCTGGGTKATGTAGCATTACTACTATCTTTGGGTTATGTAGCATCATTACTATCTCTGGGTTATGTAGCATAGTCTTAAACAAATCCACTTTGAAACAAAAGTATACACCTCACACACATGGTTATGGGTTTAAAGAAAGAAGACACCTGTACCATGTCAGATATAGAGTTGAAATGTATGACATTTAGAGTTTGCATTCCAATATTACACTTTATATACATCACAGAAGACTGAAATATAACAAAACTGTTCGGCATAGTAACGGCAGATTGTTTTGTGTGTTTTTTAAAATAATGTTGAAAAATATGAATAACATTCCCTCCATCAGGCCACTAGAGGGCGATTTGGTCATCTGACTGCAGGAACGGTGTCCACCTACAGAACCAAAATATTTCTTTGCTTCAGGCAATGGGAACCATGGTCAGCCAGGTCAGGACAAGGCCCACAGAACGCTGGATCCCAACTCTACTATGAAACCTCCATGAAAACAAAGACATGGGCGAGGAGATAAATAATCTGAAAGCGTGCTTTGTGTGCAACATGCTCTAGTGTCAAACGGAGGTTTGTGAATGTGAGGAATTCAAATCAGGAACTTCCTCTGTATCCCTGCATTCTTCTGCATGGCTGATTGGCTGACAATAATTATGTATTGTTCTAAGTTTGGTAACAAGGTTGGGAATATTCAGAGTCATCCATGTGAGATCCTCATCAGTAGTCTGACAGGAACAACAGTCTTCTCTCTCTGTCCATTGGGCCTGTGTACTGTGGCAGGGCTATCCCCAGCACCACTGTGACCTGGTCTATGCCATCATGTCATGTGTGTGTGTTTTACATAATTACATAACCTATTATGCGACAGCGGTTTGATGTTCCATGATGGCAAATGTAATATAGTAATCTCTCCTATTACATGACTGTGTGTGTCTATGACAATATACATTACCCGTGTGTCTGTTACTCCCGTCCAGGCTGGCAAACTCGATGTAGTCCTCTCTGGCGTCGGCCCAGTAGATGCGGTCATTGATTAAGTCCAGCGTGAGGCCGTTGGGCCAGGTGATCTTATCCTCTACGATCACACTTCTGTTGGAGCCGTCCATCCCGATCCGCCCTATATGCGGGTTGTCCCCCCAGTCTGACCAATACAGGTACCTGATGAACAGGACAGGGGACAGCATCACATTATTACACCATTACATCAGCATCCCATTATTACACCATTACATCAGCATCCCATTATTACACCATTACATCAGCATCCCATTATTACACCTATTACATCAGGCATCCCATGTATTAACTAACTCAGTACTCAGCATCCCATTATTACACCATTACATCAGCATCCCATTATTACACCATTACATCAGCATCCCATTATTACATCATTACATCAGCATCCCATTATTACACCATGGCCAGCGAAGATCCCGGATCTCAATCCCATTGAGCACATCTGATACCTGTTGGATCGGAGGGTGAGGCCTAGGGCCATTCCTCCCAGAAATGTCTGGGAACTTGCAGGTGCCTTTGTGGAAGAGTGGGGTAACATCTCACAGCAAGAACTTGCAAATCTGGTGCAGTCCATGAGGAGGAGATGCACTGCAGTACTTAATGCAGCTGGTGGCCACACCAGATACTGACTGTTACTTTTGATTTTGACCCCCACTTTGTTCAGGGACACATTATTCAATTTCTGTTAGTCACATGTCTGTGGAACTTGTTCAGTTTATGTCTCAGTTGTTGAATCTTGTTGTGTTAATACCAATATTTACACATGTTAAGTTTGCTGAAAATAAACACAGTTGACAGTGAGAGGACGTTTCTTTTGTCGCTGAGTTTAGTTGTAGCCTAAATCTGGACATGTTGTCAGGAATAATATCTGTCCTTAATATACCATTATATTTCATTATCATGTGACAAAGCTCCAGTCTCAGACCATGCAGGAGTTTCTAGTGCAGGCTCCTGTACAGTATTATATTCTGGGCTGTGCCTCTTACCCGTTGCGTACGTCCAAAGCCACAGCGCGTGGTTCCCTCAGGCCGGCGTTCACCAAGACCGACCGGAAGGTTCCGTTGAGCTTGGACACCTCGATGGTGTCCCGCCCCTTATCACACCAGTAAAGGTTCCCTCCCACCCAGTCCACAGCCAATCCATCTGGGTTACTGAGGGAGGTCCGGTGCAGCACCTGGACAAGAGCCAATCAGAGAGTCAGATACTGGCTAACTGACCAACCAGAGAGTCATAGACTGGCCAACTGTCCAATCACAGCCACAGAAAGGCCAACTGTCCAATAAGAGAGAAATAAACTAGCCTACTGTCTAAAGAGAATCACACACTGGGGAAATGTCCAATCCGAAAGTTACTAACAGGTCAGTTGCCCAAACAGAGAGTCACAAACAGGCCAACTGACCAATCAGAGTCACTAACAGATCAATGGTACAATCAGAGTCAAGGACTAGCCAGCTGTCCAGCTGTCCTTAGACTCAATGAGAGAGTCACAGACCGGACAACCGCCCTACTGACCTCTATGTTACTGCCGTTGATGTTCATGCGTCGTATCATGGAGCCCTGAGTGGTCACGTCTGTCCAGTAGAGCATCTGTTCTGCATAGTGGAAGTCCAGCGCCACCGCATTGTTCAGGCCCTGGTATCCAGACACATACAGTTGAATTCTGAAGTTTACATACACATTTCAAAACATTTCAACTCAGTTTCACAATTCCTGACATTTAATCCTAGTAAAAATTCCCTGTTTTAGGTCAGTTAGGATTACCACTTTATTTTAAGAATGTGAAATGTCAGAATAATAGTAGAGATAATGATTTATTTCAGCTTTTATTTCTTTCATCACATTCACAGTGGGTCAGAAGTTTACATACACTCAATTAGTATTTGGTAGCATTGCCTTTAAATTGTTTAACTTGAGTCAAACGTTTCGGGTAGCCTTCCACAAGCTTCCCACAATAARTTGGGTGAATTTTGGTCCATTCCTCCTGACAAAGCTGGTGTAACTGAGTCAGGTTTGTAGGCCTCTGTCACGCCCTGACCATAGAGAGCTGTTTATTCTCTATGTTGGTTAGGGCGTGACAGTGACTAGGGTGGGTTATCTAGGTGATTTATATTTCTATGTTGGCCTGAGCTTCCGGCGACAGTTCCCAGTCCAGAGCTTCCGGCAACAGTTCCCAGTCCAGCGCTTCCGGCGACGTTTCCCAGTCCGGAACCTCCGGCGACGTTTCACGGTCTGGAACCTCCAACGACGGTCCACGGTCCGGAACCTCCTGAGACGGTCCACGGTCCGGAACCTCCTGAGGCGGTCAACAGTCCGGAACCACCAGCAACGGTCTGCGGTCCAGAGCCTCCAGCGGGGGTTCCCAGTCCAGAGCCTCCGGCGACGATCTACGGTCCGGTTTCTCCGGCAACGACCTACGGTCCGGTTCCTCCGGCGACAACCCACGGTCCGGAGCCTCCGGCGACGATACACGGTCCGGTGCCTCCGGCGAGGATCYACGGTCCGGTGCCTCCGGCGAGGATCCATGGTCCGGGGCTTCCGGCGACGATCCCCGCACCAGAGCCGCCATGGAAGATGACGTAACTGCAAGCGGAGCGGGTACTTCGCCCCACACCGGAGCCGCCCCAGACGGTAGATGCCCACCCGTACCCTCCCCTATTGAGTCAGGTTTTGCGGTCGGAGTCCGCACCTTTGGGGGGGGTACTGTCACGCCCTGACCATAGAGAGCTGTTTATGTTAGTCCTGTGTTAGTTAGGGCGTGGCAGTGACTAGGGTGGGTTATCTAGGTGATTAATTATCTATGTTGGCCTGGTATGGTTCCCAATCAGAGGCAGCTGTTTATCGTTGTCTCTGATTTGGGATCATATTTAGACAGCCATTTCCCCATTGTGCTTTGTGGGATCTTGTCTAGGTATAGTTGCATTGAGCTTCACGTTTAGTTTTACGGTTTATTGTTTTTTCTTTGAGTTTCCCTTCCAAATAAAGAGGATGGAAACATACCACGCTGCATCTTGTTCCACTCCTTATCACGATCGTGACAGCCTCCTTGCTCGCACACACTTTTTCAGTTCTGCCCACAAATTGTCTATAGGATTGAGGTCAGGGCTTTGTGATGGCCACTCCAATACCTTGACTTTGTTGTCATTAAGCCATTTTGCCACAACTTTGGAAGTATTCTTGGGGTCATTGTCCATTTGAAAGACCCATTTGCGACCAAGCTTGCCTATTTTGGGAAGTGCACCAGTCCCTCCTGCAGCAAAGCACCCCCACAACATGATGCTGCCACCCCCATGCTTCACGGTTGGGATGGTGTTCTTCGGCTTGCAAGCCTCCCCCTTTTTCCTCCAAACATAACAATGGTCATTATGGTCAAACAGTTCTATTTTTGTTTCATCAGACCAGAGGACATTTCTCCAAAAAGTACGATCTTTGTCCCCATGTGCAGTTGCAAACNTGTCCCCATGTGCAGTTGCAAACCGTAGTCTGGCTTTTTATGGCGGTTTTGGAGCAGTGGCTTCTTCCTTGCTTCCTTGGTCTTTCAGGTTATGTCGATATAGGACTCGTTTTACTGTGGATATAGATAATTTTGTACCCGTTTCCTCCAGCATCTTCACAAGGTCCTTTGCTGTTGTTCTGGGATTGATTTGCACTTTTCGCAAAGTACGTTCATCTCTAGGAGACAGAACGCGTCTCCTTCCTGTGCGGTATGATGGTTGAGTGATCTCGTGGTGTTTATACTTGCGTACTATTGTTTGTACAGATGAACGTGGTACCTTCAGGCGTTTGGAAATGGCTCCCAAGGAAGAACCCGACTTGTGGAGGTCTACAATTTGTTTTCTGAGGTCTTGGCTGATTTCTTTACATTTTCCCATGATGTCAAGCAAAGAGGCACTGAGTTTGAAGGTAGGCCTTGAAATACATCCATAGGTACACCTCCAACTGACTCAAATTATGTCAATTAGCCTATCAGAAACTTCTAAAGCCATGACATCATTTTCTGGAATTTTCCAAGCTGTTTAAAGGCACAGTCAACTTAGTGTATGTAAACTTCTGACCCACTGGAATTGTGATACAATGAATTATAAGTGAAAAAATCTGTCTGTAAACAATTGTTGGAAAAATTACTTGTGTCATGCACAAAGTAGATGTCCTAACCGACTTGCCAAAACTATAGTTTGTTCACAAGAAATTTGTGGAGTGGTTGAAATACGAGTTTTAATGACTCCAACCTAAGTGTATGTAAACTTCTGACTTCAACTATACATTTTAAATTGGTTATTTGGATCCACAAATTACATTACACACACGCATTCATTTTGAACTCAAATAATTTTTCATTTGCAAAGGATCCAAGCATTCCAAAGATCATGCTTTGGATGTATATAATGTCTGGGCACCTAGTCATGGTAACAACAATCATAGTCCCTTTCAGTTCACCAAGCATACACACTGGAATACACATACATGCACGCAAACGCAAGACATACACATTCACACGCCATGATACAGGATACATGATACATGATACAGGATACATGATACAGGATACAGGATACAGGATACAGGATACAGGATACAGGATACAGGATACAGGATACAGGATAGATGATACATGATACAGGATTCAGAATACATGATACAGGATACAGGATACATCCGGTATCACTATCACCGATTATGAATAATCATAAAAACTGACACATGGTTAACATTTAGCTCATTGTTCCCACACAGTGCTTGTTGTCCCACCTGTTTTATCAGGGTGTAGTTGGAACCATCCAGGCCCAGCTTCCTCAGGTAGTACCGATTAGCAAAGATCAGGAACGGCTCCTCATCTGTAGAGAGACAAACAGATTGGGGAAAGGGGCTCTGTTCATGGTTGAACTTGTCACAAAGAAAGACATATTTTTACCAGCTAAGTTGACTGAGAACACATACTCATTTACAGCAACGACCTGGGGAATAGTTACAAGGGAGAGGAGTGGGGATGAATGAGSCAATTGGAAGCTGGGGATGAATAGGTGGCCATAATGGTAGGAGGGTCAGGTTTGAAATTGAACCACTTACAGCTGGGCCATGTTCCTTGAGGCACGCAATGGAAGATGTTTGAAAACATTTCGCAATGGAAAACAAAAATGTGACTTTGTTACTGGACCTTAAGTCCAAGAAGTCCCCGCTGTTGGTCTTACCAGAGGTGGACTTGCAGATAGTAGGATTGTCAGGCCGTAGCTGGAAGCCCTCCACACAGAGACAGTGGAAGGATCCGTGTGTATTGATACAGCGCTGGGTACAGGGGTAGGACGTGGTACACTCATCTATATCCACACATGTCTTCCCATCCCGCTTCAGCTGGAAACCAGGAAGACACCTGCACTGTAGGGACCCAGGGGACAAGCAGACAACATGTCAATACAGTAGAACACTGTAGAGACCCAGGGGACACACAGACAACATGTCAATACAGTAAAACACTGTAGAGACCCCGGGGACACACAGAAACATGTCAATACAGTAAAACACATGGTAGAGACGCAGGGGACACACAGACAACATGTCAATACAGTAGAAACACTGTAGAGACCCAGGGGACACACAGACAACATGTCAATACAGGTAGAAAACACTGTAGAGACCCAGGGGACACACAGACAACATGTCAATACAGTAAAAACACTGTAGAGATCCAGGGGACACACGACAACATGGTCATACAGTAGAACACTGTAGAGACCCAGGGGACACCCAGACAACATGTCAATCAGTAGAACACTGTAGAGACCCAGGGGACACACAGACAACGTGTCAATACAGTAGAACACTGTAGAGACCAGGGGACACACAGACAACGTGTCAATACAGTAATAACACTGTAGAGAGCCCCGGGAACACAACTGTCACAGAACACGTAGAGACCCGGGACACACGACAACTGTAATACAGTAAAACACTGTAGAGACCCAGGGGACACACAGACAACATGTCAATCCAGTAGAAACACTGTAGGACCAGGGACACACAGAACACATGTCAATACAGTAAAACACTGTAGAGACCCAGGGGACACACAGACAACATGTCAATAACAGTGAAACACTGTAGAGACCCAGGGGACACACAGACAACATGTCAATCCAGTAGAACACTGTAGAGACCAGGGGACACACAGACAACATGTCAATACAGTAGAAACACTGTAGAGACCAGGGCAACAAGACACATCTGCAATTTCATAGAAAACTTGGTAGGACCCAGGGGACACACAGCACACCAGTCAATCCAGTAGAACACTGTAGAGACCCAGGGGACACACAGAAACATGTCATACAGTAGAACACTGTAGAGACCAGGGGACACACAGACAACATGTCAATACCAGTAGAACACTGTAGAGACCCAGGGGACACACAGACAACATGTCAATACAGTAGAACACTGTAGAGACCCAGGGGACACACAGACAACATGTCATCAGTAGAACACGTAGAGACCCAGGGGACACACAGACACATGTCAATACAGTAGAAAACTGTAGAGACCCAGGGGACACACAGACAACATGTTCAATACAGTAGGTCAGTGCTGTAACCAGCAGATTCACACTGTTCACAGTTCAACAGGTTCATGTAGAG
>NC_036847.1:29496261-29524571 GCF_002910315.2 Salvelinus sp. IW2-2015 | reverse complement strand
CTACAGGAGGGTGATGAGACTGAGCTACAGGAGGGTGATGAGACTGAACTACAGGAGGGTGATGAGACTGAACTACAGGAGGGTGATGAGACTGAACTACAGGAGGGTGATGAGATTGAGCTACAGGAGGGTGATGAGACTGAGCTACAGGAGGGTGATGAGACTGAACTACAGGAGGGTGATGAGACTGAACTACACACACGCCCCTTACCTTGAAACCTATCTTGAGGTCCTCACAGAGCTGGGAGCAGCCACTCTGCTTGCTGTTCAGACACTCGTTGATGAAGCAGTTGAGTTCGTCAGAGCCGTCACCACAGTCGTCATTACGGTCACACAGCAACGTCTCGTTAAGACACTTCCCGTTACGACACAAGTAGGCAGACTCATTACACTTCCTCTCTGTTGATGGAAGAAGATCAATTTAGGTTCTGCAGACTGAATAGCTGATAGCTCAAACTAGTAAGGTTGTTCTACTGCAATGGCCAGAGAGAACATGAATGTGTCTGAGTCAAACTTCAATGGCTTTTTTCATTCATTACTAAAACTAAACCTGCCAAAGAAGGATGCTATGGTATTTTTAGCAGAAGCCATAGGCAATTACATTTGTTAACAATGCAACAACAATATTACACACAAAAACTGTGATATTCTGTACTGTGCATGTCTACAGTACAGATGTAGACCACGAGAGAACATGAATGTGTCTGAGTCAAACTTCAATGGCTTTTTTCATTCATTACTAAAACTAAACCTGCCAAAGAAGGATGCTATGGTATTTTTAGCAGAAGCCATAGGCAATTACATTTGTTAACAATGCAACAACAATATTACACACAAAAACTGTGATATTCTGTACTGTGCATGTCTACAGTACAGATGTAGACCACAGTGTGTCTGTCTGTGTGTGTGTGTGTGTGTGTGTGTGTGTGTGTGTGTGTGTGTGTGTGTGTGTGTCTGACCTGAGTCTGTGCAGTGGGGGTTCTTGGGGGCCTCATCTGAGCGGTCCTGACAGTCAAACTCTCCATCACACTCCCAGACCTTCTGGTTGAGGCAGCGGCCGTTGGTACAGCGGAACTCCCCTGGCCCACACGTTGGGTACTCTACAGAACAGTACCACAATCACAAGTGTATTTTTGAGGGTACATTAGTTTAAATACAATTGTAACCAGGGGAACAGAAATATATTTTTTGGAGAGTGCAGGACGAGAGATGTGAAGAGACAGCACTGAGGCATTTAACCCCGTTCTCTCTGTCCATCTCTCATTTAACCCCGTTCTCTCTGCCCATCTCTCATTTAACCCCGTTCTCTCTGCCTATGTCTCATTTAACCCCGTTCTCTCTGCCCATCTCTCATTTAACCCCGTTCTCTCTGCCCATCTCTCATTTAACCCCGTTCTCTCGTCCATCTCTCATTTAACCCCGTCTCTCTCTGCCATCTCTCATTTAAGTTCTCTCCGTTCTCCTTCTGCCATCTCTCATTTAACCCCCGTCTCTCTCTCTCATTTTAACTCCTGTTCTCTCTGCCCATCTCTCATTTAACCCGTTCTCTCTGCCATCTCTCATTTAACCCCGTTCTCTTGCTCCATCTCTCATTTAACACCGTTCTTCTCCATCTCTCATTAACACCGTTCTCTCCCATCTCTCATTTAACCCGTTTCCTTGCCATTCTCATTACCTCTTCCTCTGCCCATTCTCTCATTTAACCCCGTTCTCTTGCCCATCTCTCATTTAACCCCGTTCTCTCTGCCCATCTCTCATTTAACCCCCGTTCTCTCTTGCCCATCTCTCATTTAACCCCGTTCTCTCGCCCATCCTCATTTAACCCCCGTGCTCTCTGCCCACTTCTCATTTAACCCCGTTCTCTCTGCCCATCTCTCATTTAACCCCTTCTCTCCTGCCCATCTCTCATTTAACCCCTGTTCTCTCTGCCCATCTCTCATTAACCCCTTCTCTGCCTCATCTGCTCATTTAACCCCGTTCTTCGTCTGCTCATCTCTCATTTAACCCCGGTTCTCTCTGTCCATCTCTCATTTAAACCCCGTTCTCTCTCTGTCCAATCTCTCATTTAACCCTGTTCTCTCTGCCCATCTCTCATTAACCCCGTTCTCTCTTGTCCATCTCTCATTTAAACCCCGTTCTCTCTGCTCCATCTCTCATTTAAACCCTTCTCTCTGTCCATCTCTCATTTAACCCCTGCTTCTCTCTGCCCACCTCATTTAACCCCGTTCTCTCTGTGCCATCCTTCTCATTCACCCCGTTCTCTCTGCCCTACTCTCCATAGCCCTTTCTTCTTCTCCTCTGTTGTCATGCCTGCATCACAAAAATCACCACCACACTCTGGACTCGTCTGATCCGTCGGAGCAGTCCATTGTCATGGTCCACACCACAAAGTGCTCGTGGGATATCAATGTCTGTTCTGACACATGAACTCATTTCTCATCACAGGTGTGTTGTACACTGACAGAGAGAGAGAGAGAGAAAGCAGAGAGAGACAGAGAGAGAGAGAGAAGAGAGAGAGAGAGAGAGAGAGAGGATGGGAGAGGGAGAGGAGAAGAGACGAGAGAGAGAGAGAGAGAGAGAGAGAGACGAGAGAGAGAGAGACGAGAGAGACAGACAGACACAGACAGACAGACAGACAGACAGGGACAGACAGACAGACAGACCAGACAGACGACAGACAGATCAGACAGACAGACAGACAGACAGACAGACAGACAGACAGACAGACAGACAGAAAAGGAAGAGATAAAGAGACAGAGAAAGGGTTAGCAAACAGAGGCTATTGCAAGAATGAATGATACACACCCGTAGCAGTCTAACAATAGTCTGCAGATTCTTCCTATTTACGTCTCTGCTAATCAAATCATTAAGATGAATCATAAAAAGACAATGGAAGTCTCATGTCTTCCCATTCATCTATTAATACCCCAGCGGAACGTTGTAGTTTATAGTTGGTTGTATTATCCAAACCCAATAGAGACGTGTGACTCAAATGAGTGTTTAACGTGTCCTCCTCCTACTCACTGAAGCCAGCCTTGATGGGTACCAGTCATATAGACACACAGTAAGTTATAATATCCAGTTCAGATCAACTGTGGTGATTATTAGGACATTTGTGGACGTGTTGCGGTTGTCCTCACGCTACTCACAGCAGAGAAAAACAAATGCTGGTGCTATCTCATCAAAGCAAAGTGCATGAACAGAACTGTAGAAGATTCCCACTCACAGCAGCCAGCCTTGATGCTCTCGTCAGCCCCGTCCAGACAGTCCTTGTCCCCGTCACACTTCCAGCGCTGAGGGACACACACATGAGTGCCGGGACACTGGAACGCCTCCGGGCTGCACGTCTTAGTTTCTAAGGCAACGTAGGCGATATGAACAGGTTAGATAACTCTAGACTAGTAGTTGTCATAAATTAAATTAAATTGATCAACAGATTAAATTWAATTTGTCTGACAAATAAAATCTATTGATCTATTAATTGAAAAGGTAGACAACTGTGTCTGATATGGGCCATAGATCATATAGGTGTGGGATGAGTCACTCACTGCATCTGTCGTCCTCGTCAGATTTGTCACCACAGTCGTTGGCACCGTCACACACCCAGTGGTTGGAGATACAGCGATGGTTCCCACACTCAAACTCAGTGGACGTACAGAACTTATCTGCAAAGAAAGAGGAACATTTTTATTAAATGTAATCTGGGTTACATTTGTTTCAGAATACATTTATCACCAAATTTACCACAATATATTGAAATTACTTATTTGAATGAACTATTCAACTTTGATCCCGTGGTTGTTGTGTTTATCTATTGAAAACACTGTTTTGATCTTTGTGTCCCTACAGTACAGTTCAAAGTTGTGTATTACATCAGCTAAGGGAATGGGGGAAGGACAGAAGGTATCTGTACAGTTTAAAGTTGTGTATTACATCAGCTAAGGGAATGGGGNAGCTAAGGGAATGGGGGAAGGACAGAAGGTATCTGTACAGTTTAAAGTTGTGTATTACATCAGCTAAGGGAATGGGGGAAGGACAGAAGGTATCTATATAGGTCAAGTAGACTGACCACAGTGGGTCTCGTCAGCGCCGTTCTCACAGTCGTTCTCCTTGTCACAGGTCCAGCTCATAGGGATACAGCGACCACTGGGGCACGCAAAGAAGTTCACCGGGCACTTCAGCTTCTTCTTGTCTGGTAGAGAGTGTAAATAATAAATACAAAAAAACAGTTTTGAATATCGTATAAAGTTCTGCTATGAGTCAGACCTGTGGTACAAATAGCTATGCTGTGTTGCCTGCGCAATGTAACTAATAGAATAGTCACAAAAGTGCAACCCCGCCCATTTTGGCACTCCCAGGCAGGCTAAAGCAAATGCTCAAAGTGTTTAAAAGAAAATACATACTATTTGAACCCATGAAAGAATGATTTGCTGAACAAAAGGCCCTAAAAGGAGAAAGGCAAGATCTGTCTGTCTGATCTGTCTGTCTGTCTGTTACCTGGGCAGTTCCTCTCGTCTGAGAAGTCTCCACAGTCGTTGTTACCGTCACATTTCCAGGAAGGCAGATAGCACAGTGTGGTCCTCTCACAGCTCTGGAAGGTCGCCCCCTTCACCCCCAGACGGAAGTAGCGAGAACAGTCAGTTGGCACTGGGGAGAAGGGACATTATACATCAGTGGCATTCAGTGGTACTTCCGTAAAAATACTTTAAAGTACTACGTAAGTAGTTTTTGGGGGGTATCTGTACATTACTATTTATATTTTTGACAACTTTTGCTTTTTACGSCAAACATTTTCCCTGACACCCAAAAGTACTTATTACATTTTGAATGCTTCGCAGGACAGGAAAATGGTCCAATTCACACACGTATCAAGAGAACATCCCTGGTCATTCCTACTGCTTCTGATCTGGCGGACTCACTAAACATAAATCCTTGGTTTGTAAAATGATGTCTGAGTGTTGGAGTGCACCTCTGGCTATCCGTAAATAAAAATAMAATTGTGGTGTCTGGTTTTCTTAATATAAGGAATGTGAAATTATTTATACTTTTACTTTTGATACTTAAGTATATTTTGGCAATTACATTTACTTTTTATACTGAAGTATATTTAAAACCAAATACTTTTAGACTTTTACTCAAGTAATATTTTACTGGGTGACTTTCACTTTTACTGAAGTCATGTCCTATTAGGGTATCTTTACTTTTACTTCAGTATGACAATTGTTTACTTTTCCAACACTGTTGACATTAGTGGTTAGTTGTGGGGCTCTTGGGAGTAGTATCTGTACATTCAACATGGAGTGTGTATGAAATTGCATCATATCCCCTATATAGGGCCTACCTGGTTAAATAAAGGTAATATAATTAAAATAAAATAAAATAGTACACTACTACAGTCTGGGCCATGTCATAATGCACAGGGAATAGTGTCAGAGGAATCCAAGCTGATCTGCAGTTCTTCATTAGTGATACAGGATGGGTCAGAGAAATAGCTTTAACGATCTTAATTCAACAGATATCCAACATGTAAAGATAGCTTGTAGACTTACAGCAGTTCATCTCATCACTGGCATCCTCACAGTTGACCACCTGGTCACAGCGGCTGGTGTTGGAGATGCAGCTCCCATCTCGACACTGGAACTCTCCGGCTTTGCACAGGGTCACTGGAGAACACACACAACACAATGGATATAGTAATATGGACGTACACACGCAGTCTCACAACCATGGGCCACACACACACCACACACACACACACACACACACACACACACACACACACACACACACACACACACACACACACACACACACACACACACACACACACACCACACCACACACACCACACACACACACACACACACACACACACACACCACACACACCACACATGACACACCATGACACACACACACACCATGACACCACACACACCACACACACCATGACCACACATAACAGTCACACACTATGACACACACAGACACACAGACACACAGACACCACGACACACACACACACACCTAGTCACAACATGACACACACACACACACACACACACACACACACACACACACCACACACACCACACACCACACACCACAACACACACACACACACACACACACACACACACACACCCACACACACACACACACACACCACACACACAGTCACACCACAACCCACACAGTCACACCATGACACACACACAGTCACACACATGACACACACACACACCACAGTCACACAATGCACACACACACACACACACCCACAAGCACACCACGACACACACACACAGTCAAACCATGACACACATCAGTCACACCACGACACACACACATACACACAGTCACACTATGACACACGCCATACATCTCACCATGACACGCATACAGTCTCACCATGACACACATACAGTCAACACCACGACAACACACACACACAGTCACACTATGACACACACACACACACACAGTCACACCATGACACACATACATCACACCACGACACCACACACACACAGTCCACACACTAGTGACACCACACACACACACACACACACACACACACACACACACCACAACACCACACACACACACACACACACACACACACACACACCACACACACACACATCACACCATGCACACACACACAGACACACACACAGTCACACCAGACACCACACACACACACACAGTCACACAAGACACACACACACAGTCACACCACAACACACACACACACACCACACACACACACACACACACACACACACACAGTCAAACCATTGACACACATACAGCACACCATGAAACACATACAGTCCACACTATGGACACACACACACACACACACACACACACACACACCACACACACACACACACACACACACACACCACACACACACACACACACACACACACACACACCACACACAACACACACACACACACACACACACACACACCCACAGTCACACCACTACACACAGTCACATCATGACACGCACACACACTACACCACAGTCACACCACGACACACACACACACAGTCACACTATGACACACACACACACACACATTACTTACTGTTGCAGGGCAGCTCGTCGGAGTGATCTCCACAGTCGTCAGTCCCGTCACACCAGAACATGTGGCCGATGCAGCGTCCATTGATACATCGCCTGTAGCCTTTCTTACACAGACGGTTCGCTGCAGAGAGGAAGACCAGCATTAGAAGAGGTGTTCTCCAGTTGTCTTACTATGACTAAATGACTATGACTATAACATCTATGACTATAAAATCTCCTGAAATTAAACTGACATACAATTTTCTTCCTTTTGTGGTACAGAGATTGAGAACAGCAACACTGTGCTGACTGACAATGTAATTCAAGCCCAGATTCCAAGTACTCAGATTGCTGACATTGCGCAAGCAGACACACGCTCGTACGCACACAGACTCACCGCAGTAGGACTGTTTCTCGTCTGACTTGTCCTTGCAGTGGGCCATGCCATCACAGGTCAGGCTGTAGTTGATGCAATCCCCGTTGCCACACTCAAAGTCATCCACACTACCACACAATGCGTTCAGAGCTACAGTAGTAGGACGAAGGAGAGATGGAGATAGAGTCAGCACCATGTATCTGAACCAGACTGGACCCTTTTAATAGTGATAGCCCCCTTTTTTTCAATTTTCGCCTAAAATAACATACCCAAATCTAACTGCCTGTAGCTCAGGCCCTGAAGCAAAGATATGCATATTCTTGGTACCATTTGAAAGGAAACACTTTGAAGTTTGTGGAAATGTGAATTGAATGTAGGAGAATATAACACAATAGATCTACAATAGAAATAAACAACAMWTTTTTTTCTACCACAATCTTTGAAATGCAACARAAAGGTCTCAGTTCTAGCCATCACTCTGGTTGTAATTCCGATGGTGTCCACAAGATGGCAGCAGTGTATGTGCAAAGTTCAGACGGATAACTTGAAGTATGAGCGAACTACATGACATTTAGTGTGAAGTCACCCAGGTACATTTGGGAAAAGCATTCATATTACATTTTTCTGCAAGAATATCGTCAAATCTGTATACTTGGACTTTGATTTAGCTTTTCCAGTATTAGTAGCCATATTATAAGTGAAACATTTGCAACACAACCAGTTTTCATAACTTCATATCTATGAATATTCTTATAATTTTTGTCCAAAACAAAAAGGCATGCTGTTGCACAATATTAGCAGGTACATTTTGCGACAGATACAGGGTTACCAGATACTCCCACAAAGCACAGCTCATTGGCTATCTAGCTAACTTTGTTTGACCCCGATTGGTGCTTATTTGACAAAGTTAGAGTCGATCAAGTGAAGACCGCCCGCGTCATCGGCGTGCCATGAAGGCGTCGCTCTCTGACCAAATTTGGTGTCCWATAGGATATACTACACCCCTAATGATATAGTGAAGTCTGGTTACGTTCTAGGATCTCTGAGGAATAMATACGRACSTRATTTGACTGGTTGAAACAACGTTTATGGTTAGATTTTCACAGATTCCTTTCTTTGCAAATGAACGAGTTAAAATACAAAATTGATCGTGCATACTATATGGACCTTTTTAGGATATGAAAATGTATTTTATCTAACAAAACAACACTTCATGTTATCTCTGGGATCCTTTGGATGATAAATCAGAGCAAGATTTCAGAATGTAAGTACACATTTCACCTTCAGAGGTGAATTTAACAAGCCTATCGCAGTGAAAAAAAGTGTTCTGTTGTTAGGAGCTCTCCTCAAACAATAGCATGGCATTTTTCGCAGTAATAGCTGCTGTAAATTGGACAGTGCAGTTATATTAACARGAAYTTAAGCTTTCAGACGATATAAGACACTTATATGTACCGACATTTRTTGTTTCTCTAAAATCTGCGATCTTGACACAAGGCGCTACATGATTTACAACTGTCCCGTTGACAGGACGCCTATCCCTAATTAAACGAGGAGGTATTGACATGTCCTTGGACTGATCAGATTATCGTCATCACAATTAGCATTTTGCTCAGTGGATTAACACCAGTCTTCAGGTCTCAGGCAAGGTAGCCCTGGTTTCTGCTGCTCCTCAGAGTCTGGCTATGGAAGACTACAGTAACGTTACTCCTCGCCCAAGTATAGCGCATCCAACCAACGCTGCTCCAACTGTGCCCCGCCCCTTCTCACCTGAACAGCTGTTGTCCTCCAGGAGTCTGCGGTCTCCACGGCAACTACAGTTGACCCTCGCGTCTGAGGTGAGCAGACACAGGTCCTGACAGCCCCCGTTGTTGGTCAGACAGGGGGAGAACTCACCTGGTGAGGAACAATCGTAAACGTATTCCTTGTGTTATTATGTTTCATCTTTTGTTTTTACATTGTTGGCCCGTAAGAAAGCATTTCACTGTTAGTTTACACTTGTTGTTTACAAAGCATGTGACAAATAAAATGTAAATCTTRTTTATTAATGTTCTGTATTATGCCATGTTTTATGTTTTGTGTGGGCACAAGKACAAGTATCTGTTGCTTTTGTAAACAGCTAAGGGGGATCCTAATGAAATACCAATACCAATCAATTRATCAAATCGATCAAATGTACTTATACAGCCTTTTTTACAGGAACCGTTTTCACAAAGAGCTTTACCGTAACCCTGTGTAATATCAGTGTAAGTCTATTTGCACATTATTAAGTTGACCAATTTGAAACCATCTTTCTTTCTGGTAGTTCCTCAGCATAAATGCCCCGCCCACTTTTGACCTATGAGTTCCACCACTCACAGCTGTTGGTGTCGTTGGCCACAGCGATTATTCCCATTGGCTGCTGGGGGATGTCATTTCTCAACAACCTCATGTCTCTGCCCACAAACTTGTCAGCTCTGAGCACGGCCCTGCGGACCCAGTCAGTCCAGAAGATGTAGTCCCCATACACCGCCAGGCCAAACGGATGCACCGGCTCATTCTTCACCACCACCTATGGGGGGCAGTCACATGGTTAGTAAAAAGTTGGCCACACAAAAGTGTTTGGTCTATAAACAACTGGATTAGAAGGGCTAAATTTGGACCGAAGGCACAATACTCTCACAATCAAAAATAAGAGATCTTATTTCGATAATGATTAAAAACAATTAAAATGGTTAGATAAGAGATCCTGATCCTAGGAGTCTATAGTGACTCTGTCGCAAGGAGTTGACACAGGTAACAGAGKTGACACAGGTAACAGAGTTGGCACAGGTAACAGAGTTGGCACAGGTAACAAGTTGACACAGGTAACAAGTTGACACAGGTAACGGAGTTGACACAGGTAAAATAGTTGGCACAGGTAACAGAGTTGGCACAGGTAACAGGGTTGATACAGGTAACAGCATTGACACAGGTAACGGAGTTGACACAGGTAACGGAGTTGACACAGGTAACGGAGTTGGCACAGGTGAAAGAGTTGGCACAGGTAACAGAGTTGGCACAGGTAACAGAATTGACACAGGTAACAGGGTTGGCACAGGTAACAGAGTTGGCACAGGTAACGGGGTTGACACAGGTAAAAGAGTTGGCACAGGTAACAGAGTTGGCACAGGTAACAGAGTTGGCACAGGTAACGGAGTTGACACAGGTAACAGGGTTGACACAGGTAACAGCATTGACACAGGTAACGGAGTTGACACAGATAACAGAGTTGGCACAGGTAACCCAATTGACACTGGTAACGGAAGTGACTCACGTAGCGGTTGCTGCCGTCGTACTCGCAGCGCTCTATCTTGTCCAGTGTGGCGTCTGAGAAGTAGAGTTTCTCTGCGCGATGGTCTATGGCCAGGCCGTTGGGGGTGCGGATATCATTACCGATGATCACCAGCACGTTGGCACCAGACAGACTGGCACGCATGATACTGGGAGACTGCTCATTCCAGTTGGTCCAGAACATCAGACTAGTAGAGGACACAACAGGAAATAGAGGGACAGTTACATGTAGWTTTATACATAATAAACAGACAGTAATGGAGTCACTCCACTAACGGACTAATAAAGTGACCTAACAGCTGCGGTTGACGTTTCATCCATCGAATCAAATCTTGTAGTCATCAAAGAGCATAGATCAAAGGCCGGCAGATGGCGAAATTGAGTCGTTTCCATCTTACCGTCCAAACGCATTGTATGCAGCCGGCAATACACTCGTGTCCCCCATGGACCGGTTCGTACCTAAAACATTCTCCATTCAGGCTGCAAAGGCGTCAATTTCCTCTTTAACTAGATTTAATGGTGAGAAGGCTGAAAAAAACATACTTTCATTAGGAAACCATTTTCCACCACCATGCTAAAGTGGCTAATGCCTAGGAATACTAGTCCCGGATGTTGAGTATCGCGTGTAGCAAGTCAGGTTGCAGCAGTCAGTTGTTTACCCCTGGCTGAACGCAGGGCACAACTTTAGGAAGTAGCATTAGCCACTAGCATGGTCCACAGGGGATACCAGCGTATTGCCAGCTGCATACAATATGTTTGGACGGTAAGATGGAACCAACAATACCAGATCAATATCGCCATCTGCCGGCCTTTGGGCTACAACAAGCATATTGAACCTAGACCAACATTTCAGGGGCTTTTAAAAGTAATTCACACCACTTCAAWTCTACAATTTATTTATATTTTTTTATAAAAAGAACATCACTGCCACTYACTCCTGACACTCGTCCAGCACAAAGGCCCTGGGGTGGTCGTCTCCAGACATGGTGACCACGGTGTTGCGGTCGTAGGCCTGCGGTCGGCCCTGGTCGACCGTGTGTCGGGTGATGGTGGAGGTGGTGTAGCTGGTCCAATAGAGGGTATCCCAGCCACGGTGGTACGCCAAGCCCTCCACTGAGCCTACATCTGGGGTAGAGAAAGAGAGGAGAGAGGGAATAGAGAGGAGAAAGTGAGAGACGAGAGAGAGGAGAGAGGGTAGAGACGCAGAGCGAGAGAGAGGAGAGAGGAGAGAGAGAGAGAGAGGAGAGAAGAAGAGAGAGAAGAGAGAGGAGAAGAGGAAGAGAGAGAGAGAGAGAGAGAGAGAGAGAGAGAGAGGAGGAGAGAGAGAGAGGGGGACAGAGAGCCATTAAAGGTGTAGGCCCTATTGAAGGAGTGGGACAGTCATTCTTTAGTGTTGGGGTCATAACAAGGTCAAAATTACTCGTCACAGACCTTGGTGGTTCACTAGCAAACAGACAAAAGAGCCAAGGAGGAAAAGTCGAAACAACTACAGAAGAAAAAAGGAAAGGGAATGCCTTCTGTATCTGTGTAGAGCTGGCAAAAGGAGGTGAACCTATGTATGAGGTGCCTGAAGGCGAAGAATTCAACTCCAATCATGAATTATCTTCAAAAGATGGATAAAGTCGAAGCATGGTTAACTGTCCAGACATTTACATGGCTGTAGGAAACGTTGTTATATGGCCCTGTCCATACAAGTCAGAAGAGAGTTCACATTACATAATTCCTATAGGCTCTTTCAAGGTTCATCCCTTATGAGCTTTTCTCAGAGTTTCCAGCTCTGCTGTTGTCACACCACTGACCTATTTTATGACAATTGCTCAATAATAAAACTGGACGTCTGTAAACTGTTTCTCATGTTCAAAAGTCAATGATTACTTATTTTTTCTCCCTGTGTTAAGGTGGATGGGGGGGTGGGGGTGAAATCAACCCCAGTGCAACTAAAAACAACATTGATACCTAAAGACTAGTGTGATTACTATATCTAACCCTAAAGACTAGCTACAGTACTGACAACATTACCTATCTGACGAAACCGCGCTGTCACAGTACTGACACCAATACCTATCTGCCAGAGCCGCGCTGTACATACTGACAAACATTACCTATCTGACAGAGCCGCGCTGTCACAGTACTGACACCATTACCTATCTGACAGAGCCCGCTGTTATAGTACTGACAACATTACCTATCTGACAGAGCCGTGCTGCTACAGTATTGACAACATTACCTATCTGACAGAGCCGGCTGTGGACACAGTACTCAAAATTACCTATCTGACAGAGCCGCTGCTACAAGTACTGACAAAATTACCTATCTGACGAACGTGCTGCTACAGTACTGACAACATTACCTATCGACAGAGCCGTGCTGCTACAGAACTGACAACATTACCTATCTGACAGAGCCGCGCTGTTATAGTACTGACAACATTACCTATCTGACAGAGCCGTGCTGCTACAGTAACTGACAACATTACCTATCTGACAGAGCCGTCTGCTACAAGTATCTGACACATTACCTATCTGAACAGAGGCCGCTGCTGCTACAGTCTCTGACACCATTACCCCTTACCTATCTGACAGAGCCGTGCTGCTACACAGTACTGACAACCATTACCTATCTGACAGAGCCGTGCTGCTACCAGTACTGACCAATTACCTTCTGAACAGAGCCGTGCTGCTACAGTACTGACAAACATTAACCTATCTGACAGAGCCGTGCTGCTACAGTACTGACACCATTACCTACTGACAGAGCCGTGCTGCTACAGTACTGACACATTACCTATCTGACAGAGCCGTGTGCTCTACAGTACTGACAACATTACCTATCTGACAGAGCCGTGCTGCTAACAGTACTGACACCATACCTATCTGACAGAGGAGCCGTGATGCTACAGTATGCAACATCAACCTATCTGACAGAGCCCATGCTAGCTACAAAGTACTGACAAACAGTTACCTATTCTGACAGAGCCGTGCTGCCTACAGTACTGACAACATACCTATCTGCAGAGCCGCGCTGCTACAGTACTGACAACATTACCTATCTGACCAGAGCCGCGCTGTCACAGTACTGACACCAGTTACCTATCTGACAGAGCCGCGCTGTATAGTACTACGACAAACATACCTATTGACAGAGCCGCGCTGTCACAGTACTGACAACCATTACCTATCTGACAAGAGCCGCGACCTTTTTTTTTTTTTTGGGGGGTTTATAGTAATCTCGACAACATTACCTATCTGGCACAGAGCCGGCTGCTAGCAGTACCAACAACAGACAAACAAGGAGCATCGTCGTTCTCAAGACAAACAAAGCCTCTTTCTCTTCTTATGTTCTCATTTTTTATTAGTCTTCTTTCCTCCTCTCGTTCTTTCTCAGCATAGC
Organism: Salvelinus sp. IW2-2015; assembly: GCF_002910315.2. Classification (NCBI taxonomy): domain Eukaryota; kingdom Metazoa; phylum Chordata; class Actinopteri; order Salmoniformes; family Salmonidae; genus Salvelinus; species Salvelinus sp. IW2-2015. The sequence continues at coordinate 29,510,413 of NC_036847.1, read as the reverse complement.
TGGTTGTTCAGCCTCTCCTCTAGCTATCTGTGGAATCAGAATTTGGGGCCAGATGTGACACCTGAATAGGCTATAATGGACGATAAAACTACAGACACCGCTGTCAGGAACTAAACATCAAGTAGAATTGGCTGCTTTTAATGACAAYTGAGTTGGTTGCCAGCGACAGCGACGGACATAATTTTGTATTATAGTTTTGCTTGGTTTCAACAAATCAATACAACATCAAGGACAAGACTGGATTGACATTTTACAATACAAGCTCAGGGCCAGAATTKAGTGGAATACTGATATGGAATTCTGTTGCAGCCAACTCCAATGTCAGAGATGGACTCCTCTCTCAACGCCATAGTCTCTAGGAAGAAGTGTTTGTGTTTGTAATCTTGGATCATTAAAACTAGTTTTGGAACTACATCCCTGATTCTGAATCATCCCTCCTATGAGATCATAGTCTTGGGTGTTCTGGCCCAGATAAAAGGGACTGTACATACTAATAAATAAAGCAAAACATTTTATAACTCAARTACAAACTGCTTAGGAAATCTCCATCAACTGATGCTGCCTTCTCGTCAAGGACTGCCCAGACACAAATCGTCCCTTTGTCTATCAAAGCTGAACAGAGAGATTTTTAACTGCATTCTTTTCAAGAGACGACAGCCCAGATACAGATGCGTTGTTTAAGATTCTAAATCTTATGTGCTCAGTTAACTGCTGTGTGTCATTGAGAACGTTTCAGTGAACCTGTCAGTCGTCTTATTGAAGAGTCAATGTGGTTATGAGTGATAAGGTGTAACAGTAGGAGAGTGTACAGGCAGAGAGTCAGGGTGGTTATGAGTGATAAGGTGTAACAGTAGGAGAGTGTACAAGCAGAAGTCGGGTGGTTATGAGTGATAAGGTGTAACAGTAGGAGAGTACCAGGTCCAGTGATGTCAGCCGGGTGGTGTATGAGTGATAAGGTGTAACAGTAGGAGAGTGTACAGGCAGAGAGTCAGGGTGGTTATGAGTGATAAGGTGTAACAGTAGGAGAGTGTACAGGCAGAGAGTCAGGGTGGTTATGAGTGATAAGGTGTAACAGTAGGAGAGTGTACAGGCAGAGAGTCAGGGTGGTTATGAGTGATAAGGTGTAACAGTAGGAGAGTGTACAGGCAGAGAGTCAGGGTGGTTATGAGTGATAAGGTGTAACAGTTGGAGAGTGTACAGGCAGAGAGTCAGGGTGGTTATGAGTGATAAGGTGTAACAGTGGAGAGTGTACAGGCAGAGAGTCAGGGGTGTTATGAGTGATAAGGTGTAACAGTAGGAGAGTGACAGGCAGAGAGTCAGGGTGGTTATGATGATACGTGTAACAGTAGGAGAGTGTAAAGGCAGAGAGGGTGTCATAGACAATGTTACTGCTAATGTCTCCTATTACCAGTCTGCCATTATAATTACTATCAGGTATAGATCATTAGTAGTCAGAAGAATCAACACCGCCTGTGTCTCTTGGAGGACAGAACAGAATAATATACAATACAAATTTGCTTTGCAACAAAGAATCGTGGTGAAATGCTGATGATGAAGAATAGTGGTGGGGGCTTTGGGTAACAGTAGTAGTGGTGGGGCCAGGGAATGGGACAGATGGGACGGAGGTAATGAAGGTCTTGGTCCCATGCTGGACGGCCTCATCCTGGTGTACGGCCTGGTGGGTCACTGCCTGGTCATGTCCACCCTTGCTGGCCGGAGAAGGAGGCGATTGAATTTGTCTGATTGAATGATTTCGTACAGTTAAAAACGATTAAAACTAGAAGAAGAACCAGAGGACGAGCGTTAAAAACACATTATTTAACACTCATATCCATGATCCATTCTAAGTGCTGCATCTACAGTGCATTCAGAAAGTATTTAGACCCTTGACTTTTTCCACTTTTGTTATGTTACAACCTTATTTTAAAATGGATAATAAAACAATTTCCCACATCATTCTACACACAATACCCATAATGACAAAGCAAATACATTTTTTCTTTAAATGTTTGCACATTTATTTAAAAATAAAATACCTTAAATTACATAAGTTTCAGACCTTTTGCTATGGTACTTCGAAATTGAGCTCAGGTGCATCCTGTTTCCATTGATCATCCTTGAGATGTTTCTAACAACATGTGGTAAATTCAATTGATTGGACATGATTTGGAAAGGCACACACCTGTCTATATAAGGTCCCAGTTGACAGTACATGTCGAGCAAAAACCAAACTAAGGAATTGTCTGTAGAGCTCCGAGACAGGATGTGTCGAGGCACAGATCTGGGAAGAGTACCAAAACATTTCAGTAGCATTGAAGGTACCCAAGAATCTAGTGGCCTCAATTATTTCTTAAATGGAAGAAGTTTGGAACCACCCAAGACCTTCCTAGAGTTGACCGCCCGGGCCAAACTGAGCAATCGAGGAAGAAGGCCTTGGTCAGGGAGGTGACCAAGATTCCGATGGTCACTCTTACAGAGCCTCCAGAGTTCTTCTCTTGTGTAGATGTCGCCGGAGAAACCTTCGCAAAGGACAACCTTCTCTGCAGCACTCCACCAATCAGGCCATTATGGTAGGCCAGACGGAAGCCACTTCTCAATAAAAGGCACATGACAGCCCACTTAGAGTTTGCCAAAAGGCACCTAAAGGACTCTCAGACCATGAGAAACAAGATTCTCTGGTCTGATGAAACCAAGATTGAACTCTTTGGCCTGAATGCCAAGCTGCACCCTGGCACCATCCCTACAGTGAAGCATGGTGGTGGCAGCATCATGATGTGGGAATGATTTTCAGCGGCAGGGACTTCGAGACTAGTCAGGATTGAGGGAAAGATGAACGGAGCAAAGTACAGAGAGATCCCTGCTCCAGAGCACTCAGGACCTCAGACTGGGGCGAAGGTTCACCTTCCAACAGGACAATGATCCTAAGCACACAGCCACGACAATGCAGGAGTGGGGTCAGGACAAGTCTCTGAATATCCTTGAGTGGCTCAGCCAGAGCCTGGACTTGAACCMRATTGAACATCTCTGGAGAGACCTGCAAATAGCTGTGCAGCGATGCTCTCCATCCACCCTGACAGAGCTTGAGAGGATCTGCAGAGAAGAATGGGAGAAACTCCCCAAATACAGGTGTGCCAAGCTTGTAGCGTCATACCCAAGAAGACTCTAGGCTGTAATCGCTGCCAAAGGTGCTTCAACAAAGTACTGAGTAAAGGGTCTGAATACTTATGGAAATKGAATATTTCAGTACYTTTGGGGTCACATAAGAGCCACAGGTACTTACGTGACACCACAGGTACTTATGCGACCCCACAGTACGTCCGGCTACCGCTCGGTGGCCATCTTTATCTACCTACTGGCGTCCTCTGCAACGTTGGTTAACCCCGTCCTCTACGTGATCATGTTCAATAAGTTCAGCAGGGATCTGATGGAGTTAGGGAGGGAGTGCTGGGAGGGTTGCAGGGGGGTGTACAGGTGTGGTGGGGGGCAGGGACATGGTGCAGCATTTCAACACTGTGGAGYTGGATACTTCACCACTAACCCTACCCGGATTCTAAGGGTTACTAACTATGGACCCTCTATGGACACTCGATGGATATTTAATGGGTCCTAGAAAAACATGCTTGGTTTGAAGAAGATCTGTCTTACAACCTATTCAACATCATTTCATTTCAATAAACACAATCAGCTCAGCTCAGCTCAGGCCATTAGCTTTTTCCTCTTCATCATATCACAAACTGATCCGAGCTGTATGTGTGTGTGATCTGACCTACAAAGTAATGGTCTTATAGAAAGGATCAGCAACAATGTTTTGTCACTTGTGGACAATATAAATATAAAAAAAGAGAGTCGCACACTGTATTATAGTGGGAGAACAAGGTATTTGATACACTGCCGATTTTGCAGTTTTACCTACTTACAAAGCATGTAGAGGTCTGTAATTTTTATCATAGGTACACTTCAACTATGAGAGACGGAATCTAAAACAAAAATCCAGAAAATCACATTGTATGATTTTTAAGTAATTAATTTGCATTTATTGCATGACATAAGTATTGATCACCTACCAACCAGTAAGAATTCCGTCTCTCACAGACCTGTTAGTTTTCTTTAAGAAGCCCTCCTGTTCTCCACTCATTACCTGTATTTAACTGCACCTGTTTTGAATCGTTACCTGTATAAAAGACACCTGTCCACACACTCAATCAAACAGATTCCAACCTCCTCCACAATGGCCAAGACAGAGACTGTGTAAGGACATCAAGGTGATAAAATTGTAGACCTGCACAAGGCTGGGATGGGCTACAGGCAATAGGCAAGCAGCTTGGTGAGAAGGAAACAACTGTTGGCTCAATTATTAGAAAATGGAAGAAGTTCAAGATGACGGTCAATCACCCTCGGTCTGGGGCTCCAGCAAGAATTTCACCTCGTGGGGCATCAATGATCATGAGAAGGTGAGGGATCAGCCCAGAACTACACGGCAGGACCTGGTCAATGACTGAAGAGAGCTGGGACACCAGTCTCAAAGAAAACATTAGTAACACACTACGCCGTCATGGATTAAAATCCTGCAGCGCACGCAAGGTCCCCCTGCTTAAGCCAGTGATGTCCAGGGCCTGTCTGAAGTTTGCCAATGACCATCTGGATGATCCAGAGGAGATAGGAGAAGGTCATGTGGTCTGATGAGACAAAAATAGAGCTTTTTGGTCTAACTCCACTCGCCGTGTTTGGAGGAAGAAAGAAGTATGAGTACAACCCCAAGAACACCATCCCAACCTGAAGCATGGAGGTGGAAACATCATTTTGGGATGCTTTTCTGCAAAGGGGACAGGACGACTGCACCGTATTGAGGGGAGGATGGATGGGGCCATGTATCGCGAGATTCTTGGCCAACAACCTCCTTCCCTCAGTAAGAGCATTGAAGATGGGTCGTGGCTGGGTCTTCCAGCATGACAACGACACGAAGCACACAGCCATGGGAACTAAGGAGTGGCTCCGTAAGAAGCATCTCAAGGTCCTGGAGTGGCCTAGCCAGTCTCCAGACCTGAACCCAATAGAAAATCTTTGGAGGGAGCTGAAAGTCCGTATTGCCCAGCGACAGCCCGAAACCTGAAGGATCTGGAGAAGATCTGTAGGGAGGAGTGGGCCAAAATCCCTGCTGCAGGTGTGCAAACCTAGTCAAGAACTACAGGAACAACGTATGATCTCTGATAATTGCAAACAAAGGTTTCTACCAAATATTAAGTTCTGCTCTTCTGATGTATCAATACTTATGTCATGCAATAAAATGCAAATTAATTACTTAAAAATCATACAATGTGATTTTCTGGATTTTTGTTTTAGATTCCGTCTTCTCATAGTTGAAGTGTACCTATGATAAAAATTACAGACCTCTACATGCTTTGTAAGTAGTAAAACCTGCAAAATCGGCAGTGTACTCAAATACTTGTTCTCCCCACTGTATAAACTCCCAGAAACGTTGGTTATTTTACCCAATAAATGACTGGAACTTTATATATAATAGGGTGTGCGACTCTCTTTATGTATTTGTATAGGCTAACAGTTTATTCGCCTGTAGTCAACACCTCTACACAAAATCATTCTCTGGGTGTGTGCCAGCTCATTCTTTTTATTATCCTTGTGGACAGATAACATAACAGACTAAAACATTACTACTCACTCTCTACAACCTTCTGCAGTTCTGATCCGTCATCGTTGATCTGCTGGATGTTTCCAAAGTGTATGTCACTGAAGAAGATCGGTTGGCTCCCCTCTCCCCCTCCTCCGCGGTGGTTCAAAGGTCAGGGGATGACGTTCTTCATGTGTTCCGGGTCCTCAAAGGGCTCTGATGGGGGCGTTCAGGTTGGTCTCGTCTGATAGGTGGATACTCTTCAGAATGGTCCGCTCCGAGTACAGCAGGTAGCCGTCGTAGTCGCGGCAACTGTGGCTGTCCTCGGCCAGCATGCCGTGTGCGCGGCAGGCGCAGGTTCGCTCCCCGTTGCCGCGGTAAAGGCAGAGCTGTTCGCAGCCGCCATTGTTGTTTTTACAGACGTTGGTGCCTGAGGGAGAACACACACATCATTCTCATAGACACATACGTCTCATAGACACACACTGATCACACACATCATTCTCATAGACACATCAGTCTCATAGGCACACACACTGGTCACACACATCATTCTCATAGACACACACTGATCACAATACATAGTTCACAGTCTCATAGCACATCAGTCTCATAGACACTCAGTCTTCATAGACACATCATTCATAGACACATCATCTCATTAGACACATCAGTCTCATAGACACATCTGATAGACACATCAGTCTCATAGACACATCATTCTTATAGACACATCCACAGTCTCATAGACACATCAGTCTCATAGACACATCAGTCTCATAGACACATCAGTCTCATAGACACATCAGTCTCATAAGACCACATGTCTCATAGACACACACTTAGACACATCAGTCTCATACACATCAGTCTCATCAGACACTCAGTCTCATAGACACATCAGTCTCATAGACACATCAGTCTCATAGACACATCAGTCTCATAGACACATCATTCTTATAGACACATCAGTCTCATAGACACATCAGTCTCATAGACACATCAGTCTCTAGACACATCGTCTAGACCACATCAGTCTCATAGACACATCAGTCTCATAGACACATCAGTCTCATAGACACATCCTCTTATAGACACATCAGTCTCATAGACACACTGATTAGACACATCAGTCTCATAGACACACTGAATTTAGACACATCAGTTCTCATAGACACATCAGTCTCACTAGACACATCAGTCTCATAGACACATCAGTCTCATAGACTCATCTCATAGACACATCAGTCCTAGACCTCAGTCTCATAGACACATCATGCTCATAGACACATCAGTCTCATAGACACATCAGTCTCATAGACACATCAGTCTCATATACACATCAGTCTCATAGACACATCAGTCTCATAGACACATCAGTCTTCATAGACACATCAGTCTCATAGACACATCAGTCTCATTAGACACACACTGGTTAGACACATCAGTCTCATAGACACATCAGTCTCATAGATACACATCAGTCTCATAGACACATCAGTCTCATAGACACATCAGTCTCATAGACACATCATTCTCATAGACACATCAGTCTCATAGACACATCATTCTTCATAGACACATCAGTTCATATAGACACATCAGTTCTCATAGACACACACGGTTAGACACATCAGTCTCATAGACACATCAGTCTCATAGACACATCAGTCTCATAGACACATTCATTCATAGACACATAGTCTCATAGACACATCATTCTTATAGACACATCAGTCTCATAGACACATCAGTCTCATTAGACACATCAGTCTCAAGAGACACATCAGTCTCATAGACACACTGATTAGAACATCCATCTCATAGAACATCATCTTCATAGACACATCAGTCTCATAGACACATCAGTCTCATAGACACATCATTCTTATAGACACATCAGTCTCAAGACACATCAGTCTCATTATACACATCAGTCTCATAGACACACTGATTAGACACATCAGTTCATAGACACATCAGTCTATAGACACATCAGTCCTCATAGGACACATCAGTCCCTCATAGACACATCATTCTTATAGACACATCAGTTCATAGATCACATCCAGTCTCATAGACACATCAGTCTCATATACACATCAGTCTCATAGACACACTGATAGACACATCATCTCATAGACACATCAGTCTCATAGACACATCAGTCTATAGACACATCAGTCTCATAGACACAATCAGTCTCATAGACACACTGATTAGACACATCAGTCTCATAGACACATCATCTCATAGACACAACAGTCTCATAGACACATCAGTCTCTAGAACATCATCTCATAGACACATCAGCTCATAGACACATCAGTCTCATAGACACATCAGTCTCATAGACACATCATTCTTATAGACACATCAGTCTCATAGACACATCAGTCTCATAGACACATCAGTCTCATAGACACATCAGTCTCTAGACACATCAGTCTCATAGACACATCAGTCTCATAGTACACACATCAGTCCATAGACACATCAGTCTCATAGACCACACTGTTAGACACATTCAGTCTCATAGACACATCAGTCTCATAGACACATCAGTCTCATAGACACATCATTCTCAAGACACATCATCTCATACACATCAGTCTCATAGACACATCAGTCTCATAGACACATCAGTTCTATGACACATCATTCTCATAGACACATCAGTCTCATAGACACATCAATTCTCATAGACACACTCAGTCTCATAGACACATCAGTCTCATAGACACACTGGTTAGACACATCAGTCTCATAGACACACTGTTAGACACATCAGTCTCTAGACACATCAGTCTCATAGACACATCATCTCATAGACACATCATTCTCATAGACACATCAGCTCTCATAGACACATCAGTCTCATAGACACATCAGTCTCATAGACACATCAGTCTCATAGACACATCAGTCTCATATACACATCAGTCTCATAGACACATCCAGTCTCATAGAAACATCAGTCTCATAGACACACTGTTCAGACACATCAGTCTTCATAGACACATCCAGTCTCATAGACACATCAGTCTCATAGACACATCAGTCTCATAGACACATCAGTCTCATAGACACACTGGGTTAGACACATCAGTCTCATACAACTAACACAACACACAAGGGGTTAGAGAGAATTCCATTTCAATTCAATCTAGGATGGGAATACAAATATTTTTATTTATTTGGAATTTCAATTTAATTTCCTTATTGGACCGATATGAAATGAAATGCACCCTGTGTGTTTGTGTTAGGGGTTAAGTGTTCTTACCTTGTTGCCTGTCCCTGTTGAAGACCTTGATGTCCTTCAGCTGTACACCGATGCCTGTCCTCAGATACACATATTCTGTAGCGTTGTCTTTGTTGCCTCTCTTGATGGAACCGTTGGCATGAGTCCTGGTCCAACACAACATACAAAACACTATCAGCCACTTTCAACAGGCTTGGAGGAAAAACAACAACATTTGTAGTAAATTAAACTTATGCAAAGGGGATACTGGATGAAGGCAACAATATCACATACAAGACTGTCAGTCAATTTAAATAGGCTTTGAGGAAAATGTAATCCCATTGCATACTGTAGTCCTTACTGTTCGTCTATGGTCAATGCTCCACATAGGAGCCAAGGTCTTCAGTCAAGTTAGTCAAACATACTACAGCAGTGCAGCAGGGAATATTAAGGGTTAAACAAGGAGGAGATGACAGGGATAGGACAGCAGGCAGCTCACCTGTCACTCCAGTAGATGAAGCCCTCGAAGACGGACACAGCGAACATGTCCATATTGTTATTGGCCAGCACCAGCTCTCTGTTTTCTCCATTCTCCAGATTGATACGCTCTATCCTATCAGTCCGCGCATCACACCAGTACAACCGCCGCTCCTAAACACAAACAATAAGAACAACAATATCAAGCAGAAAAATATTCAGTATTTTCGAAACAACAAGGTTGTAAAGAGGAGAAAAATCCTGGATATGTGTGAATCTGAAAGAAGGATTTGTAAATAATCTGAAATGTGGATTTTGCTAATAAAGTGATAAATATATTGTGTGTGTGTGTGTACTGTACCTTGTAGTCGATGGAGATTCCGTTGGGCCACATGATGCTGTCATTGACCAGGACAACTCTCTGAGAGCCGTCCAGACGGGCCCTCTCTATACGGGGGACCTGACCCCACTCTGTCCAGAATAGATACCTGCAGGGACACACAGACACACACACTCATATGAGGTTGAAAGAAAGCAATCTATGTTATTTTTGCTCTGTATAGATTAAATATCACAATAAACACTTACTTACAATGTACCATCATATAACTAGCTACTGCTTGTAATTATTAATCAAAGTGCAAATATTGCTGGTTGCTGGACTAATAATACCCCATACCAGTCCTAGTAGCCAAGCCCCAGTACCAGTAGTCAAGCCCCAATAGCCAAGCCCCAATCTGAGCCCCACCCTGTAGCCAATCCCCAGTAGACAATCCCAGTCCCAGCCCCAATACCAAGCCTCAGTCCCAGTTAGCCAAGCCCCAGTCCCAGTAGCCAAGACACAGTCCCAGCCCCAGAAAGCCAAGCCCCAATCCCAGAGCCACCCCAGCAGCCAAGCCCAGCAGCCCAAGCCCAGCCCAAATAGCCAAGCCCCAGCTCCAATAGACAGACCCAGTGGCCAAGCCTCAGTCCAAGCCCCAGTGCAAGCCCCAGTGGCCAAGCCCCAGCCCCAGCAGCCAAGCCCCAGTCCCAATAGCCAAGCCCCAGTCCCAATAGCCAAGCCCCAGTCCCAGCCTCAGCCATAGTAGCCAAGCCCTAGTAGCCAAGCTCCAGTGTCAGCCCTAGTCCCAGTAGACAAGCCCCAGTCCCAGCCCCCAGCCCCAAAAGCCAAGCCTCAGTCCCAGTAGCCAAGCCCCAGTCCGAGCCCAAATAACCAAGAACAGCCCCTGTAGCCATGCCGGAGTAGACAATCCCCAGTCCCAGCCCCCAGCCCCAACAGCCAAGCCTCAGTCCCAGTTGCCAAGCCCCAGTTCCAGTAGCCAAGCCCCAGTCCCAGCTCCAGTAGCCAAGCCCCAGTCCCAGTTCCAATAGCCAAGCCCCAGTCCCAGTAGCCAAGCCCMAGCCCCAATAKCCAAGCCCCAGTTGCCAAGCYTCAGTCCAAGCCCTAGCCCCAGCAGCCATGCCCCACTCCCATTAACCAAGCCCCAGTCCTAGACCTAGTAGTCAAGCCCTGGTAGCCAAACTCCAGTCTCAGCCCTAGTCCCATTAGACAAGCCCCAGTCCCAGCCCCAAACCCCAGTCCCAGCCTCAGTCCCAGTCCAAGTCCCAGTCCCAGTAGCCAAGCCTCAGTCCCTAGCCACTCACCCTCTTTCTGGGTGGACGGTGATGGCACGGGGCTTGTCCAGACCCTGGGAGATGACCACATAGCGGAATGAACCATTGAGTCTGGCCACCTCGATCACGTCAAAGCCCTGGTCTGTCCAGTAGATGTTACCTGACAGGAGAGGGACAGGAGGGGTCGGGGTCAGTGTGTGTGTGTGTGTGTGTGTGTGCATGATTCTGTATGGTCCATGCATGTGTGTATCCATGTGTGTGTGTGCGTGCGTGCTTCTGTATGGTCCATGTATGTGTGTATCCATGTGTGTGTGTGTGTGTGTGTGTGTGTGTGTGTGTGCGCGCCTGTGGTTGTTCTCTGACCTGCTATCCAGTCCACAGTGATGCCCTCCACCCTGCCGATGCCGTTGGTCACCACGTCTTCTCTCCAGGTCTGGTCTCTCTTAGCTCTGCTAATGGTGCTCAGGCCCATGTCCACCCAGTAGATAGTGTCATTGTCTACATGGCAGGACAGAGTGATGACGGTAAGTAACTGGATACAACAATCACTCAGGCAGGCACAGTGTAATAACAGTTCAGGTACACTTCACAGCACGGTTGGTGTGACTTGATCCTCAAACCAAACTCTTGTATTGCTGTTGGTGGGTCCGTAGCAGTACACTCACCAGCGTGGAAGTCGATGCCCACAGCCAGCGAGGTGCCAGACACGGGCACCAGGGCATCGGATTGATCAGACGGGTCCAGGGGGATTCCTCTAATGCCCTCATGTACTGAGTAGAGCAGGAAGGAGCCCATGCCTGGAGAGAGAACACATAACAGTTAATAACACTACTGTTAGAGTATACMGTGTATCCTGGGGTGTGTGTAGAACAGTGTAGCTATATCTAGGAAGTACAGTAAGAATGGCCATGCACCTGTCACCTTTTAAATATTTTGAATCATTTTGCAATGTAATTTGTGGATTTGAATAAAGTATTTMAAATGTGTTGGTCTGTTACCCTCGCAGGACTGCCGCCCACTCTGGAGGCTGTAACCTGCGGTACACATACAGGCTCTGGTGCTAGGGGAGGTGGGCAGGCACAGCTGGGAACAGTCTCCATTCTTATTGCTACACAGGTTGATGCCTGGGACAACAGAGAATAAAAGACAGTTCAAAACAGCAAAACAATAATAACAAAACAGGACTTTTCAAAACCTGTCAGTCAAAAAGAAAAACCTTTCTAACTCATTCAGTTGCATAGTGTCATTCATTCATTAACTCATCTACACACACCACACACACACACACACACACACACACACACACACACACACACACACACACACACACACACACACACACACACACATAGAAGGAGTGGGAATGGAGTTTGAATAACACAATGACAGCAAAAGAACGTTGATGTTGTCACTGTGATTTCAGTCACGTGACAGTCAAGCCAAGATTAATGTATAGTAACATGTCATGTGTGTGTCCTTCTCCAGAAAGCTGTACTGGACCGATGGGACAACATCAGTGTGGCCAACATGGATGGCAGCAACCATACGACGCTCTTCACCAATCAGAGGAGCCCTATAGGTGAGTGTCGTGTGAAACAATGCTGAGAGTATGAAAGAAAGTGGGGCCAGAGTGACAGAAAATTTGAGAGGAGAGGGAGAGGGAGAGGGAGGAGAGGAGAGGGAGAGGGAGAGGGAGAGGAGAGAGAGGGAGAGGAGAGAGAGAGAGAGAGAGAGGGAGAGAGAGAGAGCGAGTTGACCATGTTCAGTATGTGGTGTGTCTTCCTTTTTGTCCCTCCAGGCCTGTCCATAGACTACGACAGACTGTGTGAAAGAGAGAGATTTTGACTGTGATCGTGTTGTGCTAAATGTAACCTTTCTGTCCCCTCCAGGCCTGTCTGTAGACTACGACAGTGAGCAGCTGTACTGGGTCAGCTCAGGGAACGGCACCATCAGTCGCTGTAAGCTGGATGGCTCAGGCCTGGAGGTCCTGGACGGGGTCAAACCGGGCAAGCTGACCAAGGCCTCTGCTCTGGCCATCATGGGTAAGGGAGAACAGACTGTTGTGTCCTGCTTTAGTGTTATCCGTCAACCCACTATTGTGTCTTTAAATACCTGTCTGTTGTGACTTTGAGAGATAGTGTGTGTTCAGTTCATTTGAAAAAGCTTTATTGTCCATTGATACATGAGAAAGAGCATTTTCTTGAAGCATGAGCTTGAGGCTGGTTGACACAAAACACCAAAACACCAATTCGTGTGTGTGTGTGTGTGTGTGTGTGTGTGTGTGTGTGTGTGTGGTGTGTGTGTGTGTTGTGTGTGTGTGTGTGTGTGTGTGTGTGGTGTGTGTGTGTGTGTGTGTGTGTGTGTGTTGTTAGGAGACAAGCTGTGGTGGGCCGACCAGGGGACAGACCAGATAGGGACCTGTGATAAGAGTGACGGGGGGAACTGGAAGGTGCTACGTAACAACACTTCTCCCATGACGCACATGAAGATCTACCCAACGCAGAGCTTGCAGACTCGTGATACAGGTAGGATATCACTGACCATGTCACACTGAGCATGCAGACTGGTACAGGTAGGATATCACTGAAACCATGTCACACTGAGACATGCCCAGGACCTGGTACAGGGTAGGATATCAACTGACCATGTCACACTGAGCTGCAGACTGGTACAGTAGGATATCACTGACCATGTCACACTGAGCATGCAGACCGGTACAGGTAGGATATCACTGGACCATGTCACACTGAGCATGCAGACTGGTACAGGTAGATATCACTGACCATGTCACCTGAGCATGCACGCACATGGAACAGGTAGGATATCACTGACCATGTCACACTGGAGCATGCAGACCGGTACAGGTAGGATATCACTGGACCAGTGTCACACTGAAGCATGCAGGACCGGTACAGGTAGATATCACTGACCATGTGCACACTGAGCATGCAGACGGTACAGTTAGGATATCACTGACCATGTCGACACTGGAGCATGCAGACCGGTACAGTAGGATATCACTGACCATGTCACACTGAGCATGGCGGTCAGACGGTAACTGAGGCTAGCAGGATATCACTGACCATGTCACACTGAGCATGCAGACTGGTACAGGTAGGATATACTGACCATGTCACACTGAGCATGCCAGACTGGTAACAGGTATGGAATCACTGGACCATGTCCACTGGAGC
>NC_036847.1:29480046-29496236 GCF_002910315.2 Salvelinus sp. IW2-2015 | reverse complement strand
CATGTTATGGGTAGCTTTCTCGGCAAGGACTAGGGAGTTTTTTAGGATTAAAAAAAACTGAATTCAACTCTTGGAGTTGCCCTTTACCAAGAAGCCATCCCATCCCCACTGTGAATGTTCCCGAAGTGGGGGCGAATTACAGTTTTGACTTAAATCTATTTGAAACATAGGCAAAATCTGAAAATGTCTTGTTAGCGTTTTGTTAGCGAACATTGTACCCTCCTGAACTCATTTAGACTTGCTCATTATGCAAACAAGTTAAACTACTTATTCGACTATTCATTTGGTCTAAAAATGTGTGTGAAAACATCCAATTCACTTTCGACATTTATGGGGGTCAAGGGAGGTCAAGGGATGTGAATACATTATGTAAGACACTGTACACACGCACGCATGCACGCCGACACACACAAGCAACCTCACACTTCACGGTCCTTGGCCGGCTTATGCTAAACTGGACTGTGACCAACACACTTTGGTCAGTGATGGGAGGAAAGGGAAAGGACTGCAAGTGTCACTACACTCCAGACCTGCGTGATCCAACACTCAAACTCCCTCAGGACAGCTGACCTGTTCACTGTTGTGCCCATTGGTTGTGTTACCTACATGATCTGTGAATCCACACACAGCTGTGGGATAATAAAGGCCACACCAATGTGGATAATAAAGGCCCAAACACTGTGGATAATAAAGGGCCCCACATGTGGATATAAAGGCCACATACTGTGGATAATAAAAGGCCGACACTGTGGATAATAAAGGCCACATACTTGTATAATAAAGCCCAAACACTGTGGATAATAAAGCCACATACTGTAGGATAATAATGCCCAAACACTGTGGATAATAAATGGCCACATACTGGATAATAAGTTCAAACACTGTGATAAGTTAAAGCCACCACTGCAGTATTTGACTTTTTAGACTCAATAGTAGAATACACAAGGGGGCAATTCAAATCTGGTTGGTGCATCAGCAGTTTTCTCTTGTTATGTCAGTGACTGATTAGTCAATTAGTCCATGTCAGCTAACATTATTGCAGATTGCTAAGTTAGTTAGCGACCAGATTTTTAAACTTGTGTATCGTGGTTGAATTACCGGCCGGGGGGCCCCCAGTTAGTCTGTTAATCAGTCTCACTTCAGATACTGATCATATGCGTCAATGGCGTGGGTGTTAGCTGGTGCAGGAAGTCAGTGCGCAGGAGAGCAGAGATGGAGGTGACAAGCACTTTACTTCAGGCCAATTATTAAGCTGATCACAGTGGTTAACACTAGGACGAGAGCTGATCACAGGCGTTAACCGCTAGGAGCAGAGCTGATCACAGTGGTTAACACTAGGAGAGAGCTGACACAGTGGTTAAGCAACAAGGAGAGAGCTGATCACAGTGTTTTAACACTAGGAGAGAGCTGATCAACAGTGGCGTTAACACTAGGAGAGCAGCTGATCACAGTGGTTAACACTAGGAGAGAGGCTGATCACAGGGTGAACCTAGGAGAAGCTGATCACGAGTTGGTTAACCACTAGGAGAGAGCTGATCACAGTGGTTAACAACTTAGGAGAGAGCTGATCACAGTGGTTAACACTAGAGAGAGCTGATCCACAGTGCGTTTAAACTAGGAGAGAGCTGATACAGTGTTAACAACAAGGAGAGAGCGATCACAGTGGTTAACATGTCTTCTTCCCTCAGCTCCAACCCTTGTGCAACCGACTGATGGGCAGAGCCCCTGGTCTCACCTGTGTGCTGATCAGCTACAACCAGACTTTCTCCTGCTGCCTGTCTCACCTCATGAAGCTGCAGGCTGACAAACACACCTGCAAAAGGTTAGGAACACACAGCAACACACCACATACTCAGAGGGCTGGGTGATGACCAATGGGTCTGAGCTGGGGTGAATGTGGAAGGTGTGTGTAATTTTCTGTAATTTAGACACACAATCAGATGATTGTTTCCGTAAGTGAGAATAGCTCCATTTTACAGTCCAGCAGCTGTTGCATAAACATTTGGATATGTTGAAATACTGTCTTTGGATGTGTGTGGTAACTCAATCAATCAATCAATTTTATGTTATGATAGCCCTTCGTACACAGCTAATATCTCGAAACAATGCTGTTACAGACACCCAGCCTAAAACCCCAAAACAGCTAGTTAATGCAGGTGTTGAAGGCACGGTGGGCGAGGGAAAAACGCCCTGAACAGGCCAAAACCTAGGAAAGAAACCTAGAGAGAAACCAGGCTTATGAGGGGGTGGCCAGTCCTCTTCTGCTGCTGACCGGGTGGAGATTATAACAGAACATGCCAAGATGTTCAAAAATGTTCATAAGTGGACAAGCATCGTCAAATAATAATCATGATAATTTCAGTTGGCTTTTCATAGGCGATCATCAAGAGTTGAAAACAACAGGTCTGGACAGTGCGGTTCCATAACCGCAGGCAGGAACAGCTTGAAAACTGTGTAATCTAGCAGCAAGGCCAGGCGGCACTGGGAGACAGCAAGGAGTCACCACGGGCGGCAGTCCCGACGGCAGTCCTAGGGCCCGGTCCTCGAGAGAAAGAAAAGAGAGAAGGAGAAAATAGAGAGAGCCAGATTTTTCAAAAATTTCCATAAATACAGCGGATGCTCAATTAAAGAATCAGGAATAAATCTCAGTTGGCTTTTCATAGCCGATCATTAAAGTTGAATAACAGCATGGTCGGGACAGGTTATGGTTCCATACCGCAGGCAGAAACAGTTGAAATGGAATAGCAGCAAGCCAGGCGGACTGGGCAGCAAGGAGTCACCACGGCGGCGGTAGTCCCGACGTAGTTGGTCCTAGGCTCAGGTCTCCGGAGAAAAAGAAGAGAGAAGGAGAAAATTAGAGAGAAGCCAAGATTTTCAAAATGTTCATAAATGACAGCATGGTCAAAGATAAATCAGGAATAAATCTCAGTTGGCTTTTCTAGCCGATCATTAAGAGTTTGAAACAGCAGGTCTGGCGGACAGGTAGGGTGTTCGAACCACAGGCCAGAACAGTTTGAAACTGAATAGCAGCGAAGGCCAGGCCGGACTGGGGACAGCAAGTGTCATTCATGCCGCGTAGTCCTTGATCGTATGGTCCTAGGTGTTCAGGGTCTCAGACGAGAAAGATGAGAAACGAAGAGAATTAGAGAGAAGCATACTTAAAATTCACACAGGAACACGGATAAGACAGGAGAAGTACGCCAGGTACAACTTGACCCTAGCCCCGAACCAACTACTGCAAGGCATAATATGGAGGCTGAGGACAGGAGCGTCAGGAGACACTGTGGCCCCATCGAAGAACCCCGGAACAGGGCCAAATAGGAAGGATATAACCCCACCACTTTGCCAAAAGCACAGCCCCCGCACCACGAGAGGTAATCCTCAACCACCAAGCTACAATCCTGAGACAAGGCCGAAGTTACCCACAAAAGGTCTTCCACCACAGCACAACCAAGGGGGCGCAACCCAGAAGGAAGATCACGTCAGTAACTCAACCCACTCAAAGTGACGCACCCCTCCTAGGACGCATGGAAAGAGCACCAGCAAGCCAGTGACTCAGCCCCTTGTAAAGGGTTAGAGGCAGATGAATCACATGGAGAGAGGGGGAACCGGCCCTGAGAGACAGCAAGGCGGTTCGTTGCTCCAGAGCCTATTCCGTTCACCTTCACACTCCTGGGCCAGGCCTACACTCAATCATATAACCTACTGAAGAGATAAGTCTTCAGTAAAACTTAAAGGTGAGACGAGTCTGGCGTCTCTCACATGGGTAGGCAGACTGTTCCATAAAAATGAGATCTATAGGAGAAAGCCCTGCCTCCGCTGTTTGCTTAGAAAGTATCTAGGACAATTAGGAGGCCTGCGTCTTTGTACCGTAGCGTACGTTATGGTATGTACGCAAGACCAACTCGGAAAGATAGGTAGGAGCAAAGCCAGTAACGCTTTTATAGTTAACAGTAAAACTTGAAATCAGCCCTTGCCCTTAAACAGGAAGCCAGTGTTAGGAAGCTAGCACTGGAGTAATATGATCAAATTTCTTGTTCTAGTCAGGATTGCTAGCAGCCGTATTAGCACTAACTGAAGTTTATTCAGTGCTTTATCCGGGTAGCCGGAAAGTAGCAGCATTGCAGTAGTCTAACTAAAGTAACAAATGCATGGATTAATTTTTCTGCATCATTTTTGGACAGAAAATTTCTATGATTTTAGCAATGTTACGTAGATGGAAAAAAGCTGTCCTTGAAACAGTCTTTATATGTTCGTCAAAAGAGAGATCAGGTCAAGAGTAACGCCGAGGTCCTTCACAGTTTATTTGAGACGACTTACAACCATCAAGATGAATGTCAGATTTACAGAAGATCTCTTTGTTTCTTGGACCTAGAACAAGCATCTCTGTTTTTCCGAGTTTAAAAGTAGGAAAGTTTTCAGCCATCCACTTCCTTATGTCTGAAACACAGGCTTCTAGCGAGGCCAATTTGGGGCTTCACCATGTTTCATTGAAATGTACAGCTGTGTGTCATCCGCATAGCAGTGAAAGTTAACATTATGTTTCGAATAACATCCCCAAGAGGTAAAATATATAGTGAAAACAATAGTGGTCCTAAAACGGAACCTTGAGGAACACCGAAATGTACAGTTGATTTGTGTCAGAGGACAGACCAGTTCACAGAGACAAACTGAATCTTTCCGACAGGTAAGATCTAAACCAGGCCAAGAACTTGTCCGTGTAGACCAATTTGGGTTTCCAGTCTCTCCAAAAGAGTGGTGATCGATGTGTCAAAGGCAGCACTAAGGTCTAGTTAGCCAGAGGACAGATGCAGAGCCTCGGTCTGACGCCATTAAAAGTCATTTACCACCTTACACAAGTGCAGTCTCAGTGCTATGATGGGTCTAAAACCAGACGAAGCATTTCGTATACATTATTTGTCTCAGAAAGCAAGTGAGTTGCTGCGCAAACAGCTTTTTCTAAAATCTTTGAGAGAATGGAAGATTCGATATGGGCCGATAGTTTTTATATTTCCCGGTCAAGTTTGGCTTTTTCAAGAGAGGTTTATCCACTGCCACTTTTAGTGAGTTTGGTACAACATCCGGTGGATAGAGAGCTGTTATTATGTTCAACATAGGAGGGCCAAGCACAGGAAGCAGCTCTCAGCGTTTAGTAGGAATAGGATCCAGTATGCAAGCTTGAAGGTTTAGAGGCCCATGATTATATTTCATCATTGTGTCAAGAGATATAGTACTAAAAACACTTTAAGGTCTCTCCCGATCCCAGGCCCTCGCAGAGCTGTGCAGATCCAGGACAGCTAAGCCCTGGAGGAATTACGCAGATTACAAGAGGATCCGTAAATTGCTTTCTAAATGTCATGATCTTTCCTCAAAGAAGTTCATGAATTTATTACTGCTGAAGTGAAAGCCATCCTCTCTTGGGAATGCTGCTTTTTAGTTAGTTTCGCAACAGTATCAAAAAGAAATTTTTGATGTGTTTCTTATTTTCTCGATTAAGTTGGAAAAGTAGGTGAGCGAGCAGCAGTGAGGGCTCTTCCGTACTGCACGGTACGTCTTTCCAAGCTGATCGGAAGACTTCCAGTTTGGTGTGGCGCCATTTCCGTTTCCAATTTCCTGGAAGCTTGCTTCCAAGCTCGGTATTTTCTGTATACCAGGGAGCTAGTTTCTTATGACAAAGTGTTTTTCGTTTTTTTAGGGGTGCAACTGCATCTAGGGTATTGCGCAAGGTTAATTGGAGTTCCTCAGTTAGGTGGTTAACTGATTTTTGTCCTCTGACGTCCTTGGGTAGGCAGAAGGAGTCCGGAAGGCATCAAGGAATTTTTTGTTGTCTGAGAATTATAGCACGACTTTTTGATGCTCCTTGGTTGGGGTCTGAGCAGATTATTTGTTGCGATTGCAAACGTAATAAAATGGTGGTCCGATAGTCCAGGATTATGTGGAAAAACATTAAGATCTACAACATTTATTCCATGGGACAAAACTAGGTCCAGAGTATGACTGTGGCAGTGAGTAGGTCCAGAGACATGTGGACAAAACCCACTGAGTCGATATGCTCCGAAAGACTTTTGGAGTGGGTCTGTGACTTCTCCATGTGAATATTAAAATCACCAAAAAATTAGAATATGATCTGCTATGACTACAAGGTCTGATAGGAATTCAGGAAACTCAGAGAGGAACGCTGTATATGGCCCAGGAGGCCTGTAAACAGTAGCTATAAAAAGTGATTGAGTAGGCTGCATAGATTTCATGACTAGAAAGCTCAAAAGACGAAAACGCCATTTTTTTTTTGTAAATTGAAATATTGCTATCGATAAATGTTAGCAACACCTCCGCCTTTGCGGGATGCACGGGGGATATGGTCACTAGTGTAACCAGGAGGTGAGGCCTCATTTAACACAGTAATTCATCAGGCTTAAGCCATGTGTTCAGTCAGGCCAATCACATCAAGATTATGATCAGTGATTAGTTCATTGACTATGACTGCCTTTGAAGTGAGGGATCTAACATTAAGTAACCCTATTTTGAGATGTGAGGTATCACGATCTCTTTCAATGATGGCAGGAATGGAGGAGGCTTTATCCTAATAAGATTGCTAAAGGCGAACACCGCCATGTTTAGTTTTGCCAACCTAGGTCGAGGCCAGACACAGTCTCAATGGGTATGGCTGAGTTGACTACACTGACTGTGCTATTGGCAGACTCCACTAAGCTGGCAGGTTGGCTAACAGCCTGCTGCCTGGCCTGCACCCTATTTCATTGTGGGGCTAGAGGAGTTAGAGCCCTGTCTATGTTGGTAGATAAGATGAGAGCACCCCCTCCACTAGGATGGAGTCCGTCACTCCTCAGCCAGGTCAGGCTTGGTCCTGTTTGTGGGTGAGTCCCAGAAAGAGGGCCAATTATCTACAAATTCTATCTTTTGGGAGGGGCAGAAAACAGTTTTCAACCAGCGATTGAGTGCTGAGGACTCTGCGTGTAGAGCTCGTCACTCCCCCTAACTGGAGGGGGCCAGAGACAATTTCTCGATGCCGACACATCTTTCTAGCTGATTTACACGCTGAAGCTATGTTGCACTTGGTGACCTCTGACTGTTTCATCCTAACACGTTGGTGCCGACGTGATAACAAATATCTCTATACCTTCTACACTCGCCAGATTAGCTTTAGCCAGCACCCATCTTTAGATTAGCCTTAACGTCGGGTAGCCCTGCCCCCTGGTAAACAGTGTATGATCGCTGGGTGATTCGCTTTAAGTCTAATACTGCGGGAATGGAGTCGCCAGATGACTAGGGTTTCAATTTGTCAGAGCTAATGGTGGAGCCTTCGGCGTCTCAGACCCCGTAACGGGAGGGTAGAGACAGAGAAAGACTCAGACTCAGACTCCGACTCGCTACATAATGGGGAGAAACCGGTTGAAAGTTTCTGTCGGCTGAATAAGCGACACCGGTTGAGCATTCCTACAGCGTTTCCCTCCAGAAGCCATGAGAAAGTTGTCCGGCTGCGGGACTGTGCGGGGGGATTTTATACTACTATCTGTACTGTACTGGGTGGCACAGACGCTGTTTCTTCCTTTTCCTACACTGAAATTACCCTTGCCTAACGATTGCGTCTGAAGCTGGGCTTGTAGCACAGCTATTCTCGCCGTAAGGCGATCGTTCTCCTGTATATTATGAGACAGCGACTGCAATTAGAAGACATCATGTTTAGTTACTACTTAGCTTCGGCTGTGAAGGTGTTGACGAACCATGTCCAGATAAAGCGTCCGGAGATGAAAAAGTTGAAATGAGGGAAAAAAGTTGCGATGGAAAAAAACTAAAAAATAAACGGTAATTTAAAAACAAAAACAAAACAAAAAACGTAAAGTTGTCAGCTAGCAAAGTAAAGTGGCAGCAAAACGCACAGCAACACAAAACGCCACAGCAACACGTCTGCAGAATTCAACAGAAGTGACGCAATTGTTGTCCAATGATCCAATAACTCTTCCCTTTATCCCGTTTCTCTTCCATCTCTCCCCTACAAGAGTCCCGTCAGTTCCTGCTGTATGCCGTCAGACAGAGATCAGGGAGTGGACATAGACAAACCCCTACTATAACTACATCATCCTCCTTCACGGTGCCAGACATAGACAACGTGACTGTGGTGGCTATGACGCTCTGGAGAACCGGATCTACTGGTCAGATGTTCGAACCCAGACCATCAAGAGAGCCTTCATCAACGGGACCGGAGTGGAGACTGTGGTGTCTGCTGGTAGGAAGGACCACTTTATCTGGGATCAGATTCGGGTTCTTTTCTTTCAGGCGTGTGAGTTTTGTACCTTTACGACTATAAGTTCCAAAGTTCCTGGCAAGCTCAATGAAGAGCAGATGAAGTCTTTGAAAGAAAACAAATACTTCTTGGAATCCACTGGGCAAATTTTAGATCAAGGAATTGTTTATTTAATGTAGTTAGTGTTTAGTTAAATTGCCTGTATGTGTGCTTGTTTTCTTCAGACCTGCCCACACGCCCATGGTCTGGCAGTAGACTGGGTGTCTAGGAAACCTGTTCTGGACCAGCTATGATGTCAATAAGAAACAGATCAACGTGGCCAGACTGGACGGATCCTTTAAGAACCTGTAATCCAGGGCCTTGATAAACCCAACTGTCTGGTCTGCACCCTGTACTGGGGTTAGTGGGACACACACACAACACACACACACACACACACAACAAACACACACACACACACCACACACACAACACAACAACCACACACACACACACACACACACCACCACACACACACACACACACACACACACACACACCACACCACACACACACACACACACACCACACACACACACACACACTAGAGGAGTGGGAATGGAGTTTGGAATAACACAATGACAGCAAAAGAACGTTGATGTTTTCACTGTGATTTCAGTCACGTGACAGTCAAGCCAAGATTAATTGTATAGTAACATGTCATGTGTGTGTTCCTTCTCCAGAAAGCTGTACTGGACCGATGGGACAACATCAGTGTGGCCAACATGGATGCAGCAACCATACGACGCTCTTCACCAATCAGAGGAGCCCATAGGTGAGTGTCGTGTAAACAATGCTGAGAGTATGAAAGAAAGTGAGGGCCAGAGTGACAGAAAATTTGAGAAGAGAGAGGGAGAGGGAGAGGAGAGGGAGAGGAGAGGGAGAGAGAGAGGGAGAGAGAAGAGAGAGAGAGAGAGAGAGGGAGAGAGAGAGAGCGAGTTGACCATGTTCAGTTAGTGGTGTGTCCCTTTTTGTCCCCTCCAGGCCTGTCCATAGACTACGACAGACTGTGTGAAAGAGAGAGATTTTGACTGTGATCGTGTTGTGCTAAATGTAACCTTTCTGTCCCCTCCAGGCCTGTCTGTAGACTACGACAGTGAGCAGCTGTACTGGGTCAGCTCAGGGAACGGCACCATCAGTCGCTGTAAGCTGGATGGCTCAGGCCTGGAGGTCCTGGACGGGGTCAAACCGGGCAAGCTGACCAAGGCCTCTGCTCTGGCCATCATGGGGTAAGGGAGAAACAGACTGTTGTTGTCTGCTTTAGTGTTATCCGTCAACCCACTATTGTGTCTTTAAATACCTGTTCTGTGGACTTTGAGAGATAGTGTGTGTTCAGTTCAATTTGAAAAAGCTTTATTGTCCATTGATACATGAGAAAGAGCATTTTCTTGAAGCATGAGCTTGAGCTGGTTGACACAAAACACCAAAACACCAACGTCTGTGTGTGTGGTGTGTTGTGTGTGTGTGTTGTGTGGGTGTGTGTGTGTGTGTGTGTGTGTGGTGTGTGTGTTGTGTGTGTGTGTGTGGTGTGTGTGTGTGTGTGTGTGTGTGTGTAGGAGACAAGCTGTGGTGGGCCGACCAGGGGACAGACCAGATAGGGACCTGTGATAAGAGTGACCGGGGGAACTGGAAGGTGCACTACGAACAACACTTCTCCCATGACGCACATGAAGATCTACAACGAGAGCATGCAGACGGTACAGGTAGGATATCACTGACCATGTCACACTGAGCATGCAGACTGGTACAGGTAGGATATCACTGACCATGTCACACTGAGCATGCAGACTGGTACAGGTAGGATATCACTGACCATGTCACACTGAGCCATGCAGACTGTACAGGGGATATCACTGACCATGTCACACTGAGCATGCAGACCGGTACAGGTAGGATATCACTGACCATGTCACACTGAGCATGCAGACTGGTACAGGTAGATTATCACTGACCATGTCCACCTGAGCATGCAGGACTGGTACAGGTAGGATATCAGCTGACCATGTCACACTGAGCATGCAGACCGGTAAACAGTAGGATATCACTGACCATGTCACACTGAGCATGCAGACCGGTACAGTAGATACCTGACCATGTCACTGGGCATGCGACTGGTACAGGTAGGATATCACTGACCATGTCACACTGAGCATGCAGACCGGTACAGGTAGATATCACTGACCATGTCACACTGAGCATGCAGACCGGTACAGGTAGGAATATCACTGACCATGTCACACTGAGCATGCAGACTGGTACAGGTAGGATATCACTGACCATGTCACACTGAGCATGCAGACTGGTAACAGGTAGGATATCCTGACCATGTTCACGACTGAGCTGCAGACGGGTACAGGTAGGATTATCACTGAACATGGTCACACTGAGGCATGCGATGACAGTGTACACTGCCATGTACATGACATGCAAGGTACTAGGATATCACTGACCCATGTCACCACTGAGCATGACAGACTGGTACAGGTAGGATATCCTGACCATGTCACACTGGCATGCAGACCGGTTACAGGTAGGATATCACGACCATGTTTCACACTGGAACTGCAGACTGTTACGGTAGATATCACTGGACCACTGTCACACTTGAGCATGCGGACCGGTTAACAGGTAGGAGTATCACTGGACCATGTCACACTACATGCAGACCGTAAGTGGTCACGAACAGTACCCGGCATGCAAGGTACAGGTAGTATCACTGACCATGTCACACTGAGCTGGCAGACTGGTAACAGTTAGATATCCACCTGACCAGTGTCACACCTGAGCATGCAGACATGGTACAGGTAGGATATCACCTGCCATGGTCACACTGAGCATGCAAGACTGTACAGGTTAGGATATCAGTGACCATGTCACACTACCAAACCGTAACAGGTACAACTCGTGTGTGTGTGTGTGTGTGTGTGTGTGTGTGTGTGTGTGTGTGTGTGTGTGTGTGTGTGTGTGTGTGTCCCACTAACCCCAGTACAGGGTGCAGGACCAGACAGTTGGGTTTATCAAGGCCCTGGATTACAGCGTTCTTAAAGGATCCGTCCAGTCTGGCCACGTTGATCTGTTTCTTATTGACATCATAGCTGGTCCAGAACAGGTTCCTAGACACCCAGTCTACTGCCAGACCATGGGCGTTGGGCAGGTCTGAAGAAAACAAGCACACATACAGGCAATTTTAACTAAACCACTAACTACATTAAATAAACAAATTCCTTGATCTAAAATTTGCCCAGTGGATTCCAAAGCAGTATTTGTTTTCTTTCAAAGACTTCATCTGCTCTTCATTGAGCTTGCCAGGAACTTTGGAACTTATAGTCGTAAAGGTACAAAACTCACACGCCTGAAAGAAAAGAACCCGAATCTGATCCCAAGATAAAGTGGTCTTCCTACCAGCAGACACCACAGTCTCCACTCCGGTCCCGTTGATGAAGGCTCTCTTGATGGTCTGGGTTCGAACATCTGACCAGTAGATCCGGTTCTCCAGAGCGTCATAGTCCACCACAGTCACGTTGTCTATGTCTGGCACCGTGAAGGAGATGATGTAGTTATAGTAGGGGTTGTCTATGTCCACTCCCCTGATCTCTGTCTGACGGGCATACAGCAGGAACTGACGGGACTCTTGTAGGGGAGAGAATGGAAGAGACAAGGGATAAAGGGGAAGAGTTACCATCAACACATTACAAAGACAGTATTTCAACATATCCAAATGTTATGCAACAGCTGCTGGACTAAAATGGAGCTATTCTCATTAGGAAGACAATCATCTGATTGTGTGTCTAAATTACAGAAAATTACACACACATTCCACATTCAGACCCAGCTCAGACCCATTGGTCATCACCGAGCCCTCTGAGTATGTGTGTGTGTGTGTTGCTGTGTGTTCCTACCTTTGCAGGTGTGTTTGTCAGCCTGCAGCTTCATGAGGTGAGGACAGGCACAGGAGAAAGTCTGGTTGTAGCTGATCAGACACAGGTGAGAACAGGGGCTCTGCCCATCAGCGGTTGCACAAGGGTTAGGAGCTGAGGGGAAGAAGACATGTTAACCACTGTGATCAGCTCTCTCCTAGAGGAGTGAGTAGACGAGATGAGAGGAGCAGAGAGAGAGTGAGAGACGCAGAGAAGCTAAGACGGAGAGAGTAGAGAGAGAGAGAGAGAGAGACGATGAGGGAGACGATAGGTAGAGCAGAGAGGACAGAGATACTTTTTTTTGTCTTTGCTTTATATGATAGCATCCTCATCACCTACAATTCGCACTATCTATAAATACAGGTCCCTCAGATGAGAGTCAACTCACGCCAATTTCAAACGCAGATTAAGCCACAAAAGACCCCATGGAAGGTTTTCCAATTTGCTTGCAAAGAAGGGCCACACGCAGCAGCTGTTGGGTACTTACGCCTCCGGCTCCTAATGTTTTGGTTCTCACATTACATTGAGGCGATGAGGTGTCCGAGGAAGCGTTATAACTCCTAACACTGTACCCACCTTTGCATTGCTTAAAATAATCTCTCACGCGCGGTACGCTGTTTAACCCAATACCTCATTAGACCCAGGATAGGAGGAAGATCACTATCCAGTGACTAGTCAACAATGTAGGGCCAATGGCGCCCTCGAAATTTAATCCAGCAGCTCTTACCTCTCAGGGCCGCAGTTCATGACTAACAGTGAGAAAAACTGAGGCACTCCGGATCACACCGAATTTCACACCACTTTATAGTTTACTGGTCAGTCCCTCACTTGGCGCTCCTCCAGGAATCTCTCAGCAGCCTACAAGACACGAATAATGCCTTTAACAGCTTAATTGACAGAGAAAAAGAAGAGCGGATACGTCGTTTCTGTGTTGTGCAAATAGAATGCTAAATCTATTTCGAGGTTTCCAACCTCCATACATGCATCCCCGCTTTTGCAACAATCACCAGCCCTCAACCAAGTCACATATACTAGCCGACAAAACGAGTTTCAAGGCCAAAACAATTAACTTCATGTTCCTTGTCCTGAAGTACGCTAAAGTTGTGTAAACTTCGTTTTCGGCTGCGCTACAATCCCAATACAGTTGCCTCTGCAACGACGTAGTGCGTCCGACTGAGAGCGGTACCATTCAAGGAGGCTTGATTGTGGAAGAACTATGCTCCATATTTGGTCATACTGCCATAGCTCGAGCGATCGGCCTGCATCAATCACGTTAATGGGTAGATCGCGCTTATAGCATGCTCCCACACTCGGCCCCTCTGCGTACTAAGTGTGGCTTGGTTGTCTTTTTTAATTAAGAGGATTGATAGAAAAAACTGAATCAGCATCTGGGGCCTCGGCACCTACCTAAAGAAGACAGTGAATGTTCCCGGCAGAGTAAAATATCAGGAGAGGTAGGAGCCGCACGTTGTACTGTAAGGCTCAGGGCTCTTTTTCCAGCTTCAGTACTTTAGGAAACTAGCTCTGCTCATTTGAAACTAAGGCAAAAGTGCTGACCAACCATCCTGTTTAATTTGTCTACAGCCGATGCCTTTTCGTTAAGCGGCAGGCGGTGTGCATCGATTGCTTGGCTCTCGCTCGACTCATTTAGACTTTGCCAGATCCGAACATCGCAAACGGTGATGGTTTAAAACATACGGAGTGGCTAAGCTGCTATCTAAATTAGTAAAGAAAGCATTGTCTGAGATGCAAAGACATATATTTATCACTACGCTGACAGCTCTTATGGGGTGAAAGGGAATCGTTGGTCGGCTCACTCAGGGATGTGAAGTGCACCTAAGTTCACTACCTATAGAAGCGCACCTCGTCTGTTCACAACCAACTTGTCACCGGATTGCACCGAGCCCGGGAACACTGATCACACACAAGCAACCACGCTCACATCGCCTCACGGCTGCCTCTTACTTGCCGCTCAGGCGCTCAGTCGATAGGACTTTGGTGCAGACCACACTTCGTGAGAATGAAGTCCACCCGCTGTGGGCAGATGCAGGAGTGCGAGAGGCGAGCCATAGATCCGGTGGGGCAGAGTGGTTTCACCTAATGGACAGTTGAGGACAAGCTCCAGTTTATTCTTAAGTTGGACTAACGTCAACCACAGACCTGTCTGGACCATCCCACCGCGACACACATCCATCTCGCCACCCTTCACGCTACGCAAGCTCGACTTTCGAACTTGTTGTCCCATGTGTTGTGTTACCTACATGATCCTGTGAATCACACACACTGTGGATAATAAAGGCCACACAACTGTGGATAATAAAGCCCAAACACTGTGGGATAATAAAAGGCACACACTGTGGATAATAAAGGCCACACACCCTGTGTGTGGTATTAAAATATTATTGCAAGTGCGCATGGCTCACCTTGCATATAAACTATTGTTATGTTTATTGACTTTTTTAGATCTTCATATAGTCATGAATAATTTCACCTCAGTATAACGTTGTGTGCATATTCCATCTCACTTCGAATATACTCTTGGTTTTAGATTGTAATCTCATTCTATATAGACAAGTATCTTTTCGCCATTGTTTCGGCTTATTGTTTATGGGTCGCATGTGTAGTTGGTATCAAGCGATCATATTTTAAGTCCATGTCAGCTAACATGTCATACTGTTCGAGAGATTGGCCTTCTAAGAGCACCTTAGTTTGTTAAGTTCCGGGCGCATGTGTGACAATTTATTATAAAGTCTCTTTGGTATAATCTTGAGAATCAGAGAATTACGCAATGTAGCACCCACATAGGACGCACACAGTTGTGGCGCCCCTGTGACTAGGGGCAAACTCAGTCACTAAACCAGCCATTCTAAATCCTCTTGCCGTTGCATATCTCGCCCATGGTCTCAGCTCACGCAATAACTGTATCCAGAGATGCTGACTCAATCGCGGTGGCGCGTGTAGCTGGTGCCCAATGTGGAAGTCAGCGCCGCACGCAGCAGAGGAAAGCAGAGATGCACGGGCACAAAGAGGCAAATTTTATTGTTACCTGCCTAGTGGATGACGAGAGCTGTATAACCGTTGTCAGAATTATATAGAAAGCTGAAAATCGACCAAAGTTGGTTAATGTCACTGAGGGCTATGTAGAGTCTGATCACGACACGTGCGCTCAATCAACTGTTGACGTTCAGAAGAGAGCATAGCCTTCACGACTCCATACTGCTCATGTTCGTGTGTTGACACCACTAGGAGAGAGCTGATCACAAGTGGTTAAACACATGATCTATTCTTCCGCAAAAAGTAACGTGGAGAAAGAGCCGTCTGGAGGTCAACACGATGTGTGGTAACCAACGTTCTTGGTGAAGAGATGTAGTCACTGAATCACAGTAGAGATTAACACTCTATGTGTGACGCAAGAAGTCAGAGGATCAACAGTTAAGGTGCTCTTAGCACAGGGGTTAAATCTTAGAGGTACAGAGAGAGTCGATACAGTGTTGATAGCAACTAACTAGGGGTATGATGAGCCTGATGTGATCAGACAATGTGGTTAACACTAGGGAGACTGATCACCGAAGATGGCTTAACACAGGAGAGCACGCTGATCAAGTAGGTACTACACACTGAGAGAGGAGACTGATGACACAAGTATGGGATTAAACGCACGTACGGGAGCGAGCTGATCACAGTGGTTAACACTCAGGCCAAAGATAGATCGCCTGATTGTCTACAGGTTGTCTGGATTTCTCAATCAAGGACCATTAGGGTAAAGAAGGACGCTGCACTAACGTGGTGGAGCGCACTAGGAGAGAGCTGATCACAGTGGTTACACTAGGAGAGAGAGCTGATCACAGTGGTCATAACACTAGGAGAGAGCTGATCAACGTGTTAATAGGTAGGAGCTAGAGCTCACTTCCGGACCAGTGGTTAACACACTAGGAGAGAGCTGATCACAGTGGTTAAGCATGTCTTCTTTCCCT
>NC_036847.1:29464878-29480021 GCF_002910315.2 Salvelinus sp. IW2-2015 | reverse complement strand
TCAGGCAATTATTAAAGCTGATCACAGTGGTTAACACTAGGAGAGAGCTGATCACAGTGGTTAACGCTAGGAGAGAGCTGATCACAGTGGTTAACACTAGGAGAGAGCTGATCACAGTGGTTAACACAAGGAGAGAGCTGATCACAGTGGTTAACACTAGGAGAGAGCTGATCAACAGTGGTTAACACTAGGAGAGAGCTGATCACAGTGGTTAACACTAGGAGAGAGCTGATCACAGTGGTAACACTAGGAGAGAGCTGATCACAGTGGTTAACACTAGGAGAGAGCTGATCACAGTGGTTAACACTTAGGAGAGAGCTGATCACAGTGGTTAACACTAGAGAGAGCTGATCACAGTGGTTAACACTAGGAGAGAGCTGATCACAGTGTTAACAACAAGGAGAGAGCTGATCACAGTGGTTAACATGTCTTCTTCCCCTCAGCTCCTAACCCTTGTGCAACCGCTGATGGGCAGAGCCCCTTCTCACCTGTGTCTGATCAGCTACAACCAGACTTTCTCCTGTGCCTGTCCTCACCTCATGAAGCTGCAGGCTGACAAACACACCTGCAAAGGTAGGAACACACAGCAACACACACACATACTCAGAGGGCTGGGTGATGACCAATGGGTCTGAGCTGGGGTGAATGTGGAAGTGTGTGTAATTTTCTGTAATTTAGACACACAATCAGATGATTGTCTTCCTAATGAGAATAGCTCCATTTTCAGTCCAGCAGCTGTTGCATAACATTTGGATATGTTGAAATACTGTCTTTGTGATGTGTTGATGGTAACTCAATCAATCAATCAATTTTATTTATATAGCCCTTCGTACATCAGCTAATATCTCGAAAATGCTGTACAGACACCCAGCCTAAAACCCCAAACAGCTAGTAATGCAGGTGTTGAAGCACGGTGGCTAGGAAAAACCCCTAGAAAGGCCAAAACCTAGGAAGAAACCTAGAGAGAACCAGGCTATGAGGGGTGGCCAGTCCTCTTCTGGCTGTGCCGGGTGGAGATTATAACAGAACTATGCCAAGATGTTCAAAAATGTTCATAAGTGACAAGCATGGTCAAATAATAATCATGAATAATTTTCAGTTGGCTTTTCATAGCCGATCATCAAGAGTTGAAAAACAACAGGTCTGGGACAGTGGCGGTTCCATAACCGCAGGCAGAACAGCTGAAACTGGAATAGCAGCAAGGCCAGGCGGACTGGGGACAGCAAGGAGTCACCACGGGCGGCAGTCCCGACGGCATGGTCCTAGGGCCCAGGTCCTCCGAGAGAAAGAAAGAGAGAAGGAGAAAATTAGAGAGAGCCAAGATTTTCAAAATTTCCATAAATGACAAGCATGTCAATAAATAATCAGGAATAAATCTCAGTTGGCTTTTCATAGCCGATCATTAAGAGTTGAAAACAGCAGGTCTGGGACAGGTAGGTTCCATAACCGCAGGCAGAACAGTTGAAACTGGAATAGCAGCAAGGCCAGGCGGACTGGGGACAGCAAGGAGTCACCACGGCCGGTAGTCCCGACGTATGGTCCTAGGGCTCAGGTCCTCCGAGAAAAAGAAAGAGAGAAGGAGAAAATTAGAGAGAGCCAAGATTTTCAAAATGTTCATAAATGACAAGCATGGTCAAAATAAATCAGGAATAAATCTCAGTTGGCTTTTCATAGCCGATCATTAAGAGTTGAAAACAGCAGGTCTGGGACAGGTAGGGGTTCCGAACCACAGGCAGAACAGTTGAAACTGGAATAGCAGCAAGGCCAGGCCGGACTGGGGACAGCAAGGTGTCATCATGCCCGTAGTCCTGACGTATGGTCCTAGGGCTCAGGGTCTCAGAGAGAAAGAGAGAACGAGAGAATTAGAGAGAGCATACTTAAAATTCACACAGGACACTGGATAAGACAGGAGAAGTACCCAGGTAACCAACTGACCCTAGCCCCCGACCAAACTACTGCAGCATAAATACTGGAGGCTGAGACAGGAGCGGTCAGGAGACACTGTGGCCCCATCCGAAGAAACCCCGGACAGGGCCAAATAGGAAGGATATAACCCCACCCACTTTGCCAAAGCACAGCCCCCGCACCACGAGAGGGTAATCCTCAACCACCAACTTACAATCCTGAGACAAGGCCGAGTATAGCCCACAAAGGTCTCCACCACAGCACAACCAAGGGGGGCGCCAACCCAGACAGGAAGATCACGTCAGTAACTCAACCCACTCAAGTGACGCACCCCTCCTAGGGACGGCATGAAAGAGCACCAGCAAGCCAGTGACTCAGCCCCTGTAACAGGGTTAGAGGCAGAGAATCCCAGTGGAGAGAGGGGAACCGGCCTGGCAGAGCAGCAAGGGCGGTTCGTTGCTCCAGAGCCTTTCCGTTCACCTTCACACTCCTGGGCCAGGCTACACTCAATCATATGACCTACTGAAGAGATAAGTCTTCAGTAAAGACTTAAAGGTTGAGACCGAGTCTGCGTCTCTCACATGGGTAGGCAGACTGTTCCATAAAAATGGAGATCTATAGGAGAAAGCCCTGCCTCCCGCTGTTTGCTTAGAAATTCTAGGCAATTAGGAGGCCTGCGTCTTTGTGACCGTAGCGTACGTATTGGTATGTACGGCAAGACCAACTCGGAAAGATAGGTAGGAGCAAGCCCATGTAACGCTTTATAGGTTAACAGTAAAACTTGAAATCACCCTTGCCTTAACAGGAAGCCAGTGTAGGGAAGCTAGCACTGGAGTAATAGATCAAATTTCTGGTTCTAGTCAGGATCTAGCAGCCGTATTAGCACTAACTGAAGTTTATTCAGTGCTTTATCCGGGTAGCCGGAAAGTAGAGCATTGCAGTAGTCTAACCTAGAAGTAACAAATGCATGGATTAATTTTTCTGCATCATTTTTGGACAGAAATTTCTGAGTTTAGCAATGTTACGTAGATGGAAAAAAGCTGTCCTTGAAACAGTCTTTGATATGTTGTCAAAAGAGAGATCAGGGTCAAGAGTAACGCCGAGGTCCTTCACAGTTTTATTTGAGACGACTTTACAACCATCAAGATGAATTGTCAGATTTAACAGAAGATCTCTTTGTTTCTTGGACCTAGAACAAGCATCTCTGTTTTGTCCGAGTTTAAAAGTAGAAAGTTTCAGCCATCCACTTCCTTATGTCTGAAACACAGGCTTCTAGCGAGGCCAATTTGGGCTTCACCATGTTTCATTGAATGTACAGCTGTGTGTCATCCCGCATAGCAGTGAAAGTTAACATTATGTTTTCGAATAACATCCCCAAGAGGTAAAATATATAGTGAAAACAATAGTGGTCCTAAAACGGAACCTTGAGGAACACCGAAATGTACAGTTGATTTGTCAGAGGACAGACCATTCACAGAGACAAACTGATATCTTTCCGACAGGTAAGATCTAAACCAGGCCAGAACTTGTCCGTGTAGACCAATTTGGGTTTCCAGTCTCTCCAAAAGAGTGGTGATTCGATGGTGTCAAAGGCAGCACTAAGGTCTAGTAGCACGAGGACGAGATGCAGAGCCTCGGTCTGACGCCATTAAAAGGTCATTTACCACCTTCACAAGTGCAGTCTCAGTGCTATGATGGGGTCTAAAACCAGACTGAAGCATTTCGTATACATTATTTGTCTTCAGAAAGGCAGTGAGTTGCTGCGCAACAGCTTTTTCTAAAATCTTTGAGAGGAATGAAGATTCGATATGGGCCGATAGTTTTTATATTTCCGGGTCAAGGTTTGGCTTTTTCAAGAGAGGCTTTATCACTGCCACTTTTATGAGTTTGGTACACATCCGGTGATAGAGAGCTGTTTATTATGTTCAACATAGGAGGGCCAAGCACAGGAAGCAGCTCTTCAGCAGTTTAGTAGGAATAGGATCCAGTATGCAGCTTGAAGGTTTAGAGGCCATGATTTATTTCATCATTGTGTCAAGAGATATAGTACTAAAAACACTTTAAGTGTCTCTCCCGATCCCAGGCCCTCGCAGAGCTGTGCAGATCCAGGACAGCTAAGCCCTGGAGGAATACGCAGATTCAAAGAGGAGTCCGTAATTTGCTTTCTAATGGTCATGATCTTTTTCCTCAAAGAAGTTCATGAATTTATTACTGCTGAAGTGAAAGCCATCCTCTCTTGGGAATGCTGCTTTTTAGTTAGTTTCGCAACAGTATCAAAAAAAGAAATTTTTGGATTGTTCTTATTTTCCTCGATTAAGTTGGAAAAGTAGGATGAGCGAGCAGCAGTGAGGGCTCTTCCGTACTGCACGGTACTGTCTTTCCAAGCTGATCGGAAGACTTCCAGTTTGGTGTGGCGCCATTTCCGTTCCAATTTCCTGGAAGCTTGCTTCAAAGCTCGGGTATTTTCTGTATACCAGGGAGCTAGTTTCTTATGACAAATGTTTTCGTTTTTAGGGGTGCAACTGCATCTAGGGTATTGCGCAGGTTAATGAGTTCCTCAGTTAGGTGCGTTAACTGATTTTTGTCCTCTGACGTCCTTGGGTAGGCCAGAAGAGTCCCGGAAGGCATCAAGGGAATTTTTGTGTTGTTCTGAGAATTATAGCACGACTTTTTGATGGGCTCCTTGGTTGGGGTCTGAGAGATTATTTGGTTGCGATTGCAAACGTAATAAATATGGTGGTCCGATAGTCCGGATTATGTGGAAAAACATTGAAGATCACAACATTTATCCATGGGACAAAACCTAGGTCCAGAGTATGACTGTGGCAGTGAGTAGGTCCAGAGACATGTGGACAAAACCACTGAGTCGATAAATGGCTCCGAAAAGCTTTTGGAGTGGGTCTGTGGACTTTCCCATGTGAAGTATTAAAATCACCAAAAGTTAGAATATGATCTGCTATGACTACAGTCTTGATAGAATTCAGGAAACTCAGAGAGGAACCGCTGTATATGGCCCAGGAGGCCTGTAAACAGATAGCTATAAAAAAGTGGATTGAGTAGGCTGCAATAGATTTCATTGGACTAAAGCTCAAAGACGAAAAACGCCATTTTTTTTTTGTAAATTGAAATATTGCTATCGTAAATGTTAGCAACACCTCCGCCTTTGCGGGATTGCACGGGGATATGGTCATTAGCTGTAACCAGGAGGTGAGGCCTCATTTTAACCAGTAATTCATCAGGCTTAAGCCAGTGTTCAAGTCAGGCCAATCACATCAAGATTATGACTCATGGATTAGTTCATTGACTATGACGCCCTTTGAAGTGAGGGATCTAACATAAGTAACCCTATTTTGAGATGTGAGGTATCAACGTCTTTGTCAATGATGGCAGGACTGGAGGGGGTCTTTATCCTATAAGATTGCTAAGGAACACCGCCATGTTTAAGTTTGCCCAACCTTAGGTCGCAGGCCAGACACCAGTCTCAGTGGTATGGGCTGAGTTGACTACCACTGCTGTGCTATTGGCAGACTCACCTAAGCTGGCAGGTTGCTAACAGCCTGCTGCCTGGCCTGCACCCTATCGTTCATTGATGGGGCTAGAAGGATTAGAGCCCCTGTCTATGTTGGTAGATAAGATGAGGCACCCCTCCAACTAGGATGGAGTCCGCGTACTCCCTCAGCAGGTCAGGCGGTGGTCTGTTTGTGGTGAGTCCCAGAAAGAGGGCCATAATCTAACAAGATTCATCTTTGGGAGGGGCAGAAAACCAGTTTTCAAACCAGCGATTGAGTGCTGAGACTCTGCGTGTAAGCTCGTCACTCCCCCTAACTGAGGGGGCCAGAAGACAATTCTCGATGCCCGACATACATCTTTCTAGCTATTTACAGCTGAAGCTTATGTTAGACACTTGGTGACCTCTGAGCTGTTTCATCCTAACACGTTGGTGCGACGTGGATAACAATATCTCTGTATACTTCTACACTCGCCAGATTTAGCTTTAGCCAGCTACCATCTTTAGATTAGCCCTTCAACGTCGGAGCCCTGCCCCCTGGTAAACAGTGTATATCGCTGGGTGATTCGCTTTACAGTCTAATATACTGCGGGTTAATGGAGCGCCAGATGACTAGGGTTTCAATTGTCAGAGCTAATGGTTGGGAGCCTTCGCGTCTCAGACCCCGGTAAACGGGAGGGGTAGAGACAAGAGAAGATCAGACTCAGACCCCACTCGCATACATATGGGAGAACCGTTGAAAGTTTGCTGTCGGCTGAATAAAGGCGACACCGGTTGAGCATTCCCTACAGCGTTTCCCTCCAGAAGCCATGAGAAAGTGTCCCGCTGCGGGACTGTGCGGGGGGATGTTATAACTATATCTGTACGTTACTGGTGGCACAGACGCTGTTTCTTCCTTTCCTACACCTGAATATTACCCTTGCCTAACGATTGGCAGTCTGAAGCTGGCTTGTAGCCACACTATCTCGCCGTAGGCGATCGTTCGTCCTGAGTATTATGAGTACAAGAGCGGGGGGGGGAAAAAACAGATGCAATTCAGAAGACATCATGTTTAGATTGTTACTACTTAGCTCGGTGTTGAAGTGTTGACGAACCATGGGTTTCCCCCAGAAAATAAAGCGTCCGGAGAGTGAAACAAGTTGAAATGAGGGAAAAAAGTTGCGCATCGGAAAAACTAAAAATATAAACGGTAATTAACAAAGCAAAACAAAACAAAAAACGTAAAGTTGTAGCTAGCAAAGTAAAGTTGCAGCAAACCGCAGCAGCCAACAGAAACGCACAGCAACACTGTCTCAGAATTCAACAGAAGTGACGCAAATTGTTTCCAATGATCAATAACTCTTCCCTTTATCCCGATTGTCTCTTACCATTCTCCCCTACAGCAGAGTCCCGTCAGTTCCTGCTGTATGCCGTCAGACAGAGATCAGGGAGTGGACATAGACAACCCCTACTATAACTACGATATCCTCCTTCACGGTGCCAGACATAGACAACGTGGACTGTGGTGGACTTACCGCTCTGGAGAACCGGGATCTACTGGTCAGATGTTCGAACCCAGACCATCAGAGAGCCTTCATCAACGGGACCGGAGTGGAGACTGTGTGTCCTGCTGGTAGGAAGACCACTTTATCTGGGATCAGATTCGGTTCTTGTTTCTTCAGGCGTGTGAGTTTTGTACCTTTACGACTATAAGTTCAAGTTCCTGGCAAGCTCAATGAAGAGCAGATGAAGTCTTTGAAAGAAAACAAAGACTTGCTTTGAATCCACTGGGCAAATTTTAGATCAAGGAATTTGTTTATTTAATGTAGTTAGTGGTTTAGTTAAAATTGCCTGTATGTGTGCTTGTTTGTCTTCAAGACGCTGCCCACACGCCCATGTCTGGCAGTGGAGCTGGCGGTGTCTAGGAGCCTGTTCTGGGACCAAGCTGATGATGTCAATAAGAACAGATCAACGTGGGCCAGGACTGGCCGGATCCTTTAGAACGGCTGTAATCCGGGCCTTGATAAACCCAACTGTCTGGTCCTGCACCCTGTACTGGGGTTAGTGGGACCACACACACACAACACCACACACACACAAACCAAACAACACACACACACACACACCCACACACACACTAGCAACCCACACACACACACCACACACACCACACACACAGCACACACACACACACACCACACCACACCACGACACACACACACACACCACACACAGCACCACACACTAGAGGAGTGGGACTGGAGTTTTGGAATAACACAATGACAGCAAACGACGTTAATGTTGTTCACTGTGATTTCAGTCACTGTGACAGTCAAGCCAAGATTAATGTATAGTAACATGTCATGTGTGTGTGTCCTTCTCCAGAAAGCTGTTAACTGGACCGATGGGACACAAGGGCATCAGTGTTGGCCCAACATGGATGCGCAACCATTACGACGCTCTTCACCAATCAGAGGAGCCGCATAGGTGAGTGTCGTGTGAACAATGCTGAGAGTATGATAAGAAGTGAGGGCCAGAGTGACAGAAAATTTGGAGGAGGCAAGGAAGAGGAGAGGGAGAGGGAAGAGGAGAGGGATGAGGGAGAGGAGAGCAGAGAGGGAGAGAGAAGAAGGAAGAGAGCAGAGAGAGGGAGTAAGATGAGAGCGAGTTGACCATTTCAGCTACGTGGTGTGTCGGTCCTTTTTGTCCCCTCCAGGCCTGCTCATAGCACTCGACAGACTGTGTGAAAGAGAGAGATTTTGACTGTGATCGGTGTTGTGCTAATGTAACCTTTCTGTCCCCTCCAGCCTGTCTGTAGACTACGACAGTGAGCAGCGTACTGGGTCCAGCTCAGGGAACGGCACCATCAGTCGCCTGTAAGCTCGGATGGCTCAGCCTGGAGGTCTTGGACGGGGTCAAACGGGCAAGCGACCGAAGGCCTCTGGCTCGTGCCAGTCATGGGTAGGAGAAACAAGACTGTTGTGTCCTGCTTTAGTGTCTATCGCGTCACCCCACTCATTCGGTGTCTTTAATACCTGTTCGTTGTGGACTTTGAGAGATAAGTGCTGTGGTGTTCAGTTCAGATTTGAAAAAGCTTTATTTCCATTGATGACACTGAAGAAAGAGCATTTTTCTTGAAGCATGACGCTTGACGCTGGGTTGACCACAAAACACCAAAACACCAATCGTGTACAGTGTGTGTGTGAGTGTCAGGTTGTGTGTGTGTGTTGGTGTGGTCGTGTGTGTGTGTGTGTGTGTGTGTTGGTGTGTGTGTCTGTGGGTGTGTGCTGGTGGTGTGTAGTGGTGGTGTGTGTGGTAGGAACAAGCTTGGTGGGCCGACCAGGGGACAGACCAGATAGGGACCTGCTGATAGACGGACGGGGGAACTGGGAAGGTGCTACAGTACGGAACAACACTTCTCCCATGCGCACATGAAGATCTACAACGAGAGCATGCGACCGTACAGGTAAGGCATTATCACTGGACCATGTCACACTGAGCATGCAGACTGGTACAGGTAGGATACTACTGACCATGTCCACTGAGGCATCAGACGGTACAGGCTAGGATATCACTGCCATGTCACACCTGAGCCATGCAGACTGGTACAGGAGGATATCACTGACACATGTCCATACTGGAGCATGCAGACCGGACAGGTAGGATATCACTGGACCATGTCACACTGAGCATGCCAGACTGGTACACGGTAGATTTATCCTGCCATGATCACTGCACATCAGACTAAGAGGAACCGCCATTGTTACATGGAGCTCAAGGTACAGGTAGGATATCACAACCATGTCACACTGAGCATGCAGACCGTACAGGTAGGATATCACTGACCATGTCACACTGAGCATGCAGACCGGTACAGGTAGGAATCCTGACCATGGTCAGCACTGAGGCATGCAGACTGGTACAGGTAGCAATCACTGACCATGTCACACTGAGCATGCAGACCGGTACAGGTAGATATCACTGACCATGTCACACTGAGCAGTGCAGACCGGATACAGTTATGGAATATCACTGACCAGTGTCACACTGAGGCCATGCAGACTGGTACAGGTAGGATATCACTGACCCATGTCACACTGAGCATGCAGACGGTACAGGTAGGATTATCCACTGGACCATGTCACACTGAGGCATGCAGACCGGGGTACAGGTAGGATAATCACTGACCATGTCACACTGAGCGCATGCAGACCCACATTAGGTATCATGCCTGTCACACGAGCCATGCACTGACGGTAGACTGACCATGTCACACTGGCATGCAGACGGTGTACAGGTAGGATATCACTGACACAGTACACTGAGAATGCAGACTGGTACAGGTAGGATATCACTGACCATGTGTCACACTTGAGCATTGCAGCCGGTTAACAGGTAGGACGTATCACTGAACCACATGTCACACCTGAGCATCAGCGGCAGTTATCTGCATCCGACACGGCAATGCAGAGTAGTAGGATATCACTGACCATTGTCACACTGAGCATGCAGACTGGTAACAGTTAGGATATCATGACCATGTCACACTGAGAGTGCAGACTGGTACAGTAGTCACTGCCATGGCACACTGAATCAGACGCGTTATACAGTGACCATGTCACACTACCAAACCGAACAGTACAACTCAGATGAGTTGTGTTAATGAATAATGACACTATTGCAACCTGATGGATTAGAAAGGTTTTTTCATTTTGACTGACTTTGAAAGTGCCTGTTTTGTTAATTCTTGTTTTTGCTTGTTTGCACTGTCTTTTATTCTTTGTTGTCCGAGGCATCAACCTAGTAGTAGCAATAAGGAATGAGAGCACTGTCCCAGCTGTGCTGCCACTCTCCCTACACCAGAGCCTGTATGTGTACCGCAGGTTACAGCCTCCCAGAGTGGGCAGGCAATCCTTGCGAGGCGTAACAGACTCAATCACATTTTAATACTTTATTCAAATCCACAAATTACATTGCAAAACTTGATTCATAAATGATTAAAAGGTTGACAGGTGCATTGGCCAATTCTTACGTACTTCCTAGATTAGCGACTAACTGTTCTACCACACACCCTAGGATACACGGTATATCTCTAACAGTAGTGTTATTACTTTATGTGTATCTCTCTCACAGGCATGGTGCTCCTTCCTGCTCTACTCATAATGAGGGGCATTAAGGATCCCCCTGGACCCTCTGGATCACTCCGATGGCCCTGTGTCCGTGGTTCTGGACCTCGCTGGCTCTGTGGCATCGACTTCTCCGCTGGTGAGCTGTACTGCTAGACCACCAACGTCAATACAAGAGTTTTGGTTTGAGGATCAATTCACCACCAACCGTGCTGTTGAAGAGTACTAACTGTTTTTACAGCTGTGCCTAGCCTGAGTGATGTTGTATCGCAGGTTAGCTTAACCGTCCTCACTCCTGTCCTGCATGTAGACAATGAACACTATCTTACTGGGTTGGACATGGTCCTGAGCCGACATTAGCAGAGCTAAGAGAGACCAGACCCTGGAGAGAAGAACGTGGTGACCGACGGCGATCGCAGGTGGAGCGGCATCACTGTTGGACTGCTAGCAGGTCAGAGAACAGAACCACAGGCGCGACACACACACCAACACACACACCACCACACACACAGCCATGGATACACACATTACATGGACCATACAGAAGCAGCGCACGCAACCCACCACACATGGATACACACATGATGGACATACAAATCATTGACACACACACACACAACAACACCACACTGCCCCGACCCTCTGTCCCTCTCTGTCAGTAACATCTACTGGACAGGACCAGGGCTTGACGTGAATCGAGGTGGGCCAGAACTCAATGTTTCATTCCGCTATGTGGTCACAGTCCCCAGGTCCTGGGACAGCCCCGTTGCGTCACTCAGTCACATCCAGAAAGAGGTGAGGTGGCTAGGGACTGAGGCTTGGCTACTGGGACTGGGACTTGTGAACTGGGGACCTGAGGCTGGGATGTGGGTTTGGGCTGGGAACTGGGAGTTGTTAATTGGACTAGGGCTGAGACTGGAGGTTGGCTACCAGGGTGACTACTAGGTCTAGGACTGGGGCTTGGCTAATGGGAGTGGGCATGGCTGCTGGGGCTGGGCTTGAGACTGAAGCTTGGCAACTGGGGCCTTGCTATTGGGCTGGGGCCTTGGCTACGGGAACTGGGTTGGCTAATTGGAACTGCGACTGGGGGCTTGGTACTGGAAAGCTGGGATGGTGCTTGGCTACGGAACTGGGCTTGCGCAACTGGGACTGAGGCTTGGCTGTTGGGGGCGGGTGGGACTGGGCATTGTCTTACTCCGGCATGGCTACAGGGCTGTTCTTGGTTATTTGGGCTCCGCCAACTGGGGCTTGGCTGATTGGGACATGAGGCTTGGCGTTTGGGGCTGGGGCGGGACTGGGCTTGTCTACTTGGACTAGGGCTGACACTGGAGCTTGGCTACTAGGGCTGTGGCTTACTATGTGCTGAGGCTGGGACTGGGCCTTGGCTATTGGACTGGGGCTTGGCTATTGGGACTGGGGCTTGGCTTGCTGGGGCTGGGGCTGGGGCTTGCACTGTGGCTTGGACTGGGCTTGGACTGAGGCATTGGCCACCTGGGTTCCTTGTCTATTGGAGCTGGGGCTTGGCTATATTGGGCTGGGCTTGGCTGCTGGAGCTTGGGTCGCTGGGGCTGGGCTACTGGGACTGGGGCTGGTGGCTTCTGGCTGGGACTTCGTGTGCTTTGCGCTACTGGGATGGGCTGGTACTGGGACTGAGCTTGTATTGGGCTGGGAACTGGGATTTCTACTGGGGATTGGCTACAGGGAGCTGGGGCTCACGATTGGGGCTGGCTATTGGGCTTGACTACTGTACTGGGCTTGGCTATCTAGGACTGGATGGTGGTATTATTAGTCCAGCAACCAGCGACATCTTTGCACTTCGATTAAAGATTAGCAGCAGTAAGTAGTATATTATGAGTGGTACAACTTACAATTGTTAAGTCTCTTTTTGATTGTGATAGTTTACCTATACAGCGAAGCCAAAATAACATAGATTGCTTTCTTTCAACCTTCTATATGAGTGTGTTTGTCCTTGTTGAGAAACGCGTTGTACGAATGGCCCAAGGGTTTCCTGGAGTAAGAGGTTAGATGTGTGTCTGTGTTGTCACCTGTCGATCAGGTACTTAGTTAATTGCCTGAGTAAAGTGCTTTGTCCACTCATCTCTGCTCTCCTGCGCCTGACTTCCATGCACCAGCTACACCCACCCATTGACAGCATATGATACAGTATCTGAGTGAGACTGATTAACAAGATAAATGGGGGCCCCCCGGCCGGTAATTCAACCACGATAACAAGTTTAAAAATCTGGTCGCTAAACTAACTTAGCAATCTCAATAATGTTAGCTGACATGGACTAATTGACTATCAGTCACTGACATAACAAGAGAAAAACTGCTGATGCACAACCAGATTTCGAAATTGCCCCTTGTGTATTCTACTATTGAGTCTAAAAAGTCAAATACTGCAGTGTGTGGCCTTTATTATCCACAGTGTTTGAGCTTTATTATCCACAGTATGTGGCCTTTATTATCCACAGTGTTTGGGCTTTATTATCCACAGTATGTGGCCTTTATTATCCACAGTGTTTGGGCTTTATTATCCACAGTATGTGGCCTTTATTATCCACAGTGTGTGGCCTTTATTATCCACAGTATGTGGCCTTTATTATCCACAGTGTGTGGCCTTTATTATCCACAGTGTTTGGGCTTTATTAT
This sequence comes from Salvelinus sp. IW2-2015, assembly GCF_002910315.2. NCBI lineage: Eukaryota > Metazoa > Chordata > Actinopteri > Salmoniformes > Salmonidae > Salvelinus > Salvelinus sp. IW2-2015. The sequence continues at coordinate 29,466,851 of NC_036847.1, read as the reverse complement.
CCACAGTGTGTGGCCTTTATTATCCACAGTGTGTGTGATTCACAGGATCATGTAGGTAACACAACACATGGGACAACAGTGAAAGGTCAGCTGTCTGAGGGGAGTTGAGTGTTTGGATTCAGCAGGTCTGGAGTGTAGTGAACCACTCTGCAGTCCTTCCCTTTCCTCCATCACTGCACCAAAGTGTGTGTCACAGTCCAGTTAGCAGTAAGAGGCAGCCGTGAAGTGTGAGGTTGCTTGTGTGTGTCGGCGTGCATGCGTGCGTGTGTACAGTGTCTTCATAATGTATTCACATCCCTTGACACATCCCTTGACCCCATAATGTCGAAGTGAAATTATGTTTTCACACATTTTTACAAATKAATAGTCAATAAGTATTTAACTTGTTTGCTATGGCAAGTCTAAATGAGTTCAGGAGGACAATGTTCCTTAACAAAACGCTAGACAAACATTTTCAGATTTTGCCTTAGTTTCAAATAGATTTAAGTCAAAACTGTAAYTCGGCCACTCGGGAACATTCACTGTCTTCTTGGTAAGCAACTCCAGAGTTGATTCAGTTTTTTTWATCCTAAAAAACTCCCTAGTCCTTGCCGATGACAAGCATACCCATAACATGATGCAGCCACCACTATGCTTGAAAATATGGAGAGTGGTACTCAGTAATGTGTTGTATTGGATTTGCCGAAACATAATACTTTGTATTCAGGACAAAAAGTTAATTGTTTTGCCTAATGTTTTGCAGTATTACTTTAGTGYMTTGTTGCAAACGGGATGCATGTTTTGGAATATTTGTATTCTTTACAGGCTTCCTTCTTTTTCTCTGTCAATTAGGTTAGKATTGTGGAGTAACTATAAAGTTGTTGATCCATCCTCAGTTTTCTCACAGTCATTAAACTCTGTAACTGTTTTAAATTCACCATTGGCCTCATGGTGAAATCACTGAGTGGTTTCCTTCCTATCCGGCAACTGAGTTAGGAAGGACGCCTAGATATTTACAATGCAAAGTGTAATTAATAACTTGACCATGCTCAAGTTACCAATCTACCAATAGGTGCCCTTCTTTGCAAGGCATTGGAAAACCTCCATGGTCTTTGTGGTTTAATCTGCGTTTGAAATTCACTGCTCATCTGAGGGACCTTACAGATCATTGTATGTGTGGGGTACAGAGATGAGGGAGTCCATGCAACTTGTGACTTATGATCAACAATCAATTTAACAGAGCTTGAAGAATTTTGAAAATTATAATGGGCAAATGCTGCACAATCCAGGTGTGGAAAGCTCTTAAGAGACTTACCCATAACGACTCACAGCTGTAATCGCTACACAAGGTGCTTCTACAAAATATGGACTCAGGAGTGTGAGTACTTACGTAAATGAAATATTTCTGTATTTTCTTTTCTTAAATTTGCAAAAATGTCTAAAAACATGTTTTCACTCTCATTATGGGGTATTGCGTGTAGATAGATGAGAACATGTTGGAATCAGGCTGTGACAACAAAATGTTGAATAGGTCAAGGGTTATGAATCATTTCTGAAGGCTCTGTACGTATTTATGTAAGCATCCGTCCGTCCGTGTGACCTACCCTGGGGCTGTCTGGAGGGATGATACACCTGCAGGTCGAAGGGTTGTGTGTTGGTGCGTTGGATCACGGTTACGTTGTTGCCGGTCCACTTGTTGGCCTTGGCCAGGGTGTTGGTCCTCCAGTCTGTCCAGTACACCTCTCCTCCGTACATAGTGACAGCAAAAGGATGAGACAGGTACTCATGACCCCTCAGCACCTCGATCAGACCAGAGCCGTCATACAGAGCAGAGTATATTTACAATGACAGCCTTGGAAAGTGGGTTAACTGCCTTGTTCAGGGGCAGATTTGATCTAGCAACCTTTCAGTTACTGGCCCAACACTCTAACCACTAGACTACCTGCACACATGGTTCCATGGTATCTGTTCTTTTTTAACGTAACCTTCATTTA
>NC_036847.1:29462517-29464231 GCF_002910315.2 Salvelinus sp. IW2-2015 | reverse complement strand
ATTTAACTAGGCAGGTCAGTTAAGAACAAATTCTTATTTACAATGACGGCCTAGGAACAGTGGGTTAACTGCCTTGTTCAGGGGCAGAATGACAGATGTGTTACCTTGTCAGCTCGGGGACTCAATCTAGCAACCTTTCAGTTACTGTCCCAACGCTCTAACCACTAGGCTACCTGCCACCGCACAGTTCCATGGTATCTGTTCTATGGTTCTATGGTATCTGTCCTATGGTTCTATAGTATCTGTTCAATGGTTCTATGGTATATGTTCTATGGTTCTATGGTATTGGTTCTATGTTATCTGTTCTACAGTATCTGTTCTATGGTATCTGTTCTATAGTTCTATAGTATCTGTTCTATGATATCTGTTCTATGGTTCCATGGTATCTGTTCTATGGTTCTATGGTATCTGTTCTATAGTTATGTAGTATCTGTTCTATGTTTCTATAGTATATGTTATATGGTTCTATTTTTGGGCTCCAGAGTGGCGCAGTGGTCTAAGGCACCGCATTTCAGTGCATGAGGTGTCATTACAGACCCTGGTTTGATTCCAGGCTGAATCACAACCAGTGATTGGGAGTCCTATAGGGCGCTGCACAATTGGCCCAGCACTGTCCCGGTTAAGGTTTGGCCGGGGTAGGCTGTCATTGTAAATAAGAATTTGGTCTTAACTGACTTGCCTAGTTAAATAAAGGTTACATAAAATATGGTATCTATTCTATGGTTCCATGTTATCTACCCATCGCATGGGTCCAGTGTGATGGCCCTGGGGTGCTTCACCTACCCCAGCTAGGTGGTCCTCATGGTGCTATTGTCTACTCTTCACAGTTCTAAGGACAGGCTTCAATGAGGCAGAAGTCTGTATGTTGATGTGATTCTGACAGGTCAGATAGCTAGCACCAACGACAAGAAGCTGCCGTGTGGGGAATCGTACGTGGCTCGTTTCAGCTTGTTGTATCTTTTTATTGATATCATGTCTTGTTTAGAGTTTTTTTTTGACTGATGTCAAAATCTACACTTTACTGTTCTATAMTAATCTACACTTTACTGTTCTACTGTAATCTACGCTTTACTGTTCAATACTAATCTACACTTTACTGTTCTATACTAATCTACACTTTACTGTTCTATACTAATATATCAGCCTCCATTCATGTCCATTTAGCAGGACCCGCTTATTTCTAGTTCTCTATTACCTTACCCCCTCCCATTCGTCTTCCCTCTCCCAGTCTCCTCCTCTCCCTATTCTTCCATCCTCTCCATTCGTTCTCCTCTCCCATTCACCTCCTCTCCCATTCTACTCCTCTCCCATTCTTCCACCTCTCCCATTCTTCCTCCCTCTCCCATTCTATCCTCGCTCTCCCATTCCATCCTCCTCGCCCAGTCTACCCTACCTCTCCCATTCTACCTCCTCTCACATCTGCAAATCTCTCCCATTCTATCTCCTCTCCCATCGTCCTCGCTCCCCATTCGTCGCTCCTCTCCCATTCTTCCCTCCTCTCCCATATCTACCTCCTCCATTTACCTCCTCTCCCGATTTTCGACCTCCTCTCCCATTCTAACCTCCTCTCCCATGCTACCTCCCCCCATTCCTCCTCCCCCACTGTCTCCCCTCCTCCCCATTTCGTTACTGCCTCTCCCTCCTTCCTCGCTTGACCTCCTCTCCCACGACTGTCTTCCCTCCTCTCCCATTTCTTCCTCCTCTCCCATTTCTT
>NC_036847.1:29453385-29459034 GCF_002910315.2 Salvelinus sp. IW2-2015 | reverse complement strand
CTTACACTTTACTGTTTCTACTTGTAATCACGCTTTACTGTTCTATACTAATCTACACTTTACTGTTCTATACGTATCTACACTTTACTGTTCTATACTACTCTACCACTTACTGTTTCTATACTATCTACACTCCTCCTCTCCCATTCTACCTCCTCTTCCATTCCTCCTCCTCTTCCATTCCTCCTCCTCTCCCATTCTGCCTCCTCTCCCATTGKTCCTCCTCTCCCATTCTTCCTCCTCTCCCCTTCTCACCAGTGCTCTTGCAGCTCTCCATATCTGTCTCCAGCTCCCAGCCCTCGTAGCAAGAACACTTGACACTGCTCTTCTCCTGCTCACACTTCTGGCTGCACTTGAGGTGCTTGGCACAGAGGTTCATGATGTTGCAGGTCTTGTTGTCGGCGCCCAGCTCCATGCCCAGGGGGCAGGAACACATGAAGCCTTCCCCAGGGATGATGGAGCAGTTGTGGCTGCAGCCGCCGTTGTCTATGGAGCACAGGTCTGTGGAGAGTAGAGAAGTAGAGAGTGAGAGAGAGGGGGGGTAATCAATCAGATGTGACGTTAGAGGCAATTCCTACCTTGACTGAGGTGGTAGGGTTATGGGTAGGGAGAGTGAGTAAGTGAAAGTGTGAGACAGTGTATTCTTACCACAGAGTTTCTCGTCTGAGCCATCAGGGCAGTCGTCAGTGCCGTCACACAGCTTCTCAGCGGGCAGACAGACAGAGGCGTTGGTGGCACAGACGTGGTGGGACAGCTTACATACCAACGCCTCACAGTTGTCCTCATCAGAACTGTCCTCACAGTCACTGTCCCCATCACACACCCAGGCCTTACTGATACACCGAGCTGCGGACAGAAGTCACGTCTTACATATACAACAGGCTGAGGAGATAACCAGCCAAAATCACACCCGGGCCTTATTGATACAACAGGCTGAGGAGATAACCAGACAACATCCCACCCAGGCCTTATTGATACAACAGGCTGAGGAGATAACCAGACAACATCACACCCAAGCCTTACTAATACAACAGGCTGAGGAGATAACCAGACAACATCACACCCAAGCCCTCTACTCAAATACCAACCAGCGCTGCACGGACCAATGAACCACCACTCAACTGACAAACATTGATCAAAGAGACCTGAAATCTGGTTAAGTCACGCTTAATAGAGAAACACAGATGTCCCTCCTTGAGATGGTTTGTGATGCTGATATGGCCTACTGGACTGCTGCCTATGAAATAAATCTAAAAAACTACAGTGATTCAGTCTGCCGTTGTGAGTGCTGCTGGCCGTGTTAATACCCTGTGCAACCAGGGTCACGCATGAGTCAACCCAAGGGGTCCAAGGGTCCACAACAAGGGCGTCAAACGCCACCCTCGTTTTCAGAGAGCAGATGGTTGTCATATACTTCACTGCAAGCCCCTTGAGATAACAAGCTCTCTTAAGTGTGTGTGTGTGGTGTCGTGTGTGTGTGTGTGTGTGTCGTGTTGTGTGTGTGTTGCGCGTGGCTGTGTGTGTGTGTGTGTGTGTGTGTGTGTTTCCGCCCAGACAATACTTGCCCTAAGACATGGCTATTATTTACGGCATGAAGACTCCCTGACTTGTCACTGACTAATCTCATGAGGACAGAAAAGACTTCCTGAATCCTAACTGACTGATCTGACTAGAACACTAAAGGCCAAACACTCAGTTAGCCAATAGCAAAGAGGAAGAGACAGGAAGAGAGAGTGGTTAGCCAATTGCACTTGAGGGCTGAAAAGGCCACCACACACTCACCAGAGTTTCGGCAGCTGAACTTGACGGCTGGGTCACACATGTGTGTCACTCCCTCACAGTCGCTCTCATCACTCAGATCCATGCAGTCTGTGTCCCCGTCGCAGCGCCAGCGCATGGGGATGCACAGGCTGTCCATGCGACACTGGAACTCATCCACGTGGCAACCACCTGGAGGACGCGTTGCTAGGGAGATACAGGGAGAGAGATCTGAGTTCCATTCACATTTTTTACATATGAGTCATTTAGCAGACACTCTTATCCAGAGTGACTTACAGTTAGTGCATTCAACTAAAGACAACCACACATCACAGTAGTAGCCAATAGCAGAGGGGAATATAGCATGCATGGTGAGCAACAACTTAAGAGAAAGCACACTTTCATTAGATAATCGAGTGAGAGAGAGAGAGAGAGATGGTTGTGAGGTCTGTGGTCCGCTCACCAACCAATAATTCACAAAATGGGACAAACACTAAATTGAGACTCTGAATGCAGAATTCTGCAAAAATATCCTCTGTGTACAACGTAGAACACCAAATAATGCATGCAGAGCAGAATTAGGCCGATACCCGCTAATTATCAAAATCCAGAAAAGAGCTGTTAAATTCTACAACCACCTAAAAGGAAGCGATTCCAAAACCTTCCAAAACAAAGCCATCCCCTACAGAGAGATGAACTTGGAGAAGAGTCCACTAACCAAGCTCATTCTGGGGCTCTGTTCACAAACACAAACACACCCCACAGAGCCCCAGGACAGCAGCACAATTAGACCCAACCAAATCATGAGAAAACAAAAATATAATTACTTGACACATTGGAAAGAATTAACAGAAAAACAGAGCTAACTAGAATGCTATTTGGCCCTAGAGAGAGAGTGCAATGTGGCAGAATACCTGACCACTGTGACTGACCCAAACTTAAGGAAAGCTTTGACTATGTACAGACTCAGTGAGCATATCCTTGCTATTGAGAAAGGCCGCCGTARGCAGACCAGGCTCTCAAGATAAGACAGGCTATGTGCACCACTGCCCACAAAATGAGGTGGAAACTGAGCTGCACTTCCTAACCTCCTGCCAAATGTATGACCATATTAGAGTAACATATTTCCCTCAGATTACACAGATCCACAAAGAATTCGAAAACAAACCCAATTTTGATAAACTCCCAAATTTACTGGGTGAAATACCACAGTGTGCCATCACTGCAGCAAGATTTGTGACCTGTTGCCACAAGAAAAGGTCAACCAGTGAAGAACAAACACCATTGTAAATACATCCCATATTTATGCTTATTTATTTTCCTTTTTGTACTTTAACCATTTGTACATCGTTACAACACTGTATATAGACATACTATGACATTTGTAATGTCTTTATTCTTTTGAAACTTCTGTGAGTGTAATGTTTACTGTAATGTTTTTGGTTTATTTCACTTTTGTATACTTTTGTATATATTTTGTATATATCTACTTCACTTGCTTTGGCAATGTTAACATATGTTTCCCATGCCAATAAAGCCCCTTGAACTGAAACAAACAACACAACACACCACACACCACACACAACACACACCCACCACACACACCCCACCACACACACAACACACACACACACACACCACACCGACCAACCAGCACACAACAACACCACGCAATCACAGGATTCAAAGACAGACATATGCATGATGACGACACAACACGTGCACACAAAAAACACACCTCTTCCCCTGTTCATTACAGGGCAGGCCAAACTTTGAGCAATTAACAAAAGAAGAGAGTGTTAACAGAGAGTAGAGGAGAGGAGGCATTAAAGAGTGCGAGCAAGTTAGAGAAGAGAGCGGAGCAGAGTTCGGACTGAGACAGTTAGGACTCGAGTGACGAGTTAGGTGTGGTGTGTGAGAGAGTGTAGGTTGGAGAGAGAGAAGAGGGAATGGGGAGAGAGAGATAGAGAGAGGAGAGCGAGGTATCCAGACTATTATGACAAGAACGACCGCTGAATAGGAAGAGAGGAGAAGAGAGAGCGTGTTCTAACGAGGATGAGGAGCAGAGAGAGAGAAGAGAGAGAGAGGGGCTATGGACAGCTCTTGCCTGGGCCTCCTGACACTCCGCATCACCGCCTCTCACAGCAGATCATCGTACGAGTTAGTTCTTCCTGTAGTGCGACGTTCAGATCCTTACCAGTGATCATTACGGTTAGTTCTTACTTAGTCGATTACACAGTTAGTTGCGTATGCAGCCCTGCCCCTCTCTCTACGGTGTCATACATATCTCTCTACTTACTCTCTCTAAAGCTCATCGACGATTCATAGCCAGTATCAGTTTTATATGATTCTAATTCAGATTCCCTCCACTCCTATACCGGTTATCATTACGGTTAAGTCTTTGCGTTAGTCAAATTACGATTAGTCATATACCAGTTAATATCCCTTACCAGTTTCATACCGTTGCCATGGGAGTTAGCATTACAGTTTGTCATTGCTGGTTATTGCCTTTACTCGAGTCATTACCGGTTAGTCATTGGCCTTTGTTAGTCATTAATGTTAGTCAATTACTGTTGGTCATTTTTTTAGTACTTTCAGTTAGTCATACCGGTTAGTCATGAGCCTGTTACTCTTAGATGGTTGGTTCCGGTCATTCTCATTGAGTTAGTTATGACCGGTTTAGTCATGACCTGTTAGTCATTACCGGTTAGTCCATTATCTAGTCTTGGCGGGTTGGTCATTATCTAGTCATACGGTTAGTCATTACAAGACCATTACCTTTAGTCATTATAGAGCCATTACAGTTAATCATTATAGAGTCAATACCAGTTAGTCATTACATAATCAGTACGGTAAGTCATTAGAGTCATTACCCATTATTCATCACAGTCATTACCAGTTAGACATTACCAAGTCATTAACAGTTAGTCATTACCTAGTCAATTACCGGTTAGTCATTCGATTCATTACCGGTAGTCCATTACCAAGCCCTCACCAGCTACCAGAGACACTGCTTACCTCCCTATCCATCTAAAATGTCAAACAGTAAACCATCCCTTTAACACCCCTGGCCAGCTCTTTCAACTCAGCCTTTAACACCCTGGCCAGTCTTTCAACTCTGCTTTAACACCCCTGCGGCCACTCCTTCAACTCTGCCTTCTTAACACCCTGGCCAGCTCTTTCAACATCAGCCTTTAACACCCCTGGCCAGCTCTTCAACTCCAAGCATATTAACACCCTGGCCAGCTCATTCAACTCAGCATTTAACCCCTGCTGCTCTTATCACTACCAAGCCATTAACACCCCTGGCCAGCTCGTTCAACTTCAGCTTTTAAAACCCTGGCCAGCTCTTCAACTCCAGCTTTAACACCCTGGCCAGTCTTCAATTCTAATCCACCATCATCAATCCATCTTCAAACCCTGGCAGCTCTTTAACTCCAGCCATTAACGACCCTGGCAGCTCTTTAACTCCAGCCACTTAAAACCTGGCCAGCTCTTCAACTCCAGCCTTTACACACTGGCCAGCTTTTTCAACTCCATCCTTACACCCCTGGCCACTCTTTCAATCAGCCATAACCTGGCCAGCTATTCAACTCCAGCCTTTAACCCCTGGCCTCTCTTTCATACTCCAGCCATTAACACCCTGGCCAGCTTTCTTCAACTCCAGCCTTTAACACCCCTGGCCAGTCTTTCAACTCCATGCATTCGCCTGGCCAGCTCTTTCAACTCCAGCCTTTAACACCCCTGGCCAGCTTTTCAACTCCAGCTTTAGACACCCTGGCAGTCTTCAACTCCAGCCATAACATCCTGGAGTCATTAACTCATCCATTCAGCACGCGTGGCAGCTGCTTTTCACTGCCAGCCTTTAACCACCACCTGGCCGCTCTTTTC
>NC_036847.1:29443290-29449459 GCF_002910315.2 Salvelinus sp. IW2-2015 | reverse complement strand
CAAACTTGAATTGAGAGAGCGAGAGAGACAGGAGAAGAGAGAGAGAGAAGAGAGGAGAGAGAGAGAGAGAGAGAGAGAGAGAGAGGAGCAGAGAGAGACGAGAGCAGGAGAGAGTGACGGAGAGCAGAGAGTGACAGACGAGACAGCAGAGAGAGACAGTAAGAGAGAGAGAGACGAGAAGAAGAGAGCAGCAGAATATGAAGCGAGAAGGAACGAAGAGGATAATGGACCCGGTCTACCAGAGAGTGAACCCTTAACAAAACTGCCCAAAAGCACAAGATTGAAATAACACAAGTGATCTGGCCCCAAGGCAACATTTTGACAGCTTGGAGGTGAATAATAAAATGGCATACTGTACATCAACTATTGGCGGATTGAGTTCGAAGTCATAGAAAGATGGGAACTGCTACCGGAACATTGGAAAGAGACTTCACCTTAGCTGGAAGTACTTAACCCTTTGTAAAAGACCTCAAACAAAGAAAAACCTTAACCAACTTTAACCATTCCAATAATAGAGGCAAAAGTCGTTCATAACACAGAACTCCATTAAATATGGCAACCTAAGCCAGTTAGTCATTGATATGTAAGTCTGCCAGGGCTTAGACTGGGTTAAGTCTCCAAATGGTTCTCTGTAAAAAACAACAATGACAAAACTGTTCCTGTTCTGTCTCAACAGACATCATCGCCTGATGTTAGAGGAAGATAAGGACATCACTTAAGGAAGTGGAATAATGAAATCCTCCATGGCAAGGGTCAGTAGTTGAGCATAGCATGGCCGGTCAGTAGTTGAGCATAGAGACTTGGGTCAGTAGTTGACATAATAGGTCAGTAGTGAATCAGACTAGGCTAGTACAGTTGACATAGACTAGTCGTCGGAGTAGTTGACAAGAGATAGGTCACGTAGTTAGAGTAGTTGACATAGGTCAGTAGTTGACATAGATAGGTCAGTAGTTGACATAGATAGGGTCAGTAGTTGACACTATAGAGTAGGTCTAGTAGTTGACATAGATGGTCAGTAGTTGACATAGATGGTAGTCATTGAATAGATGGGTCAGTAGTTGACATAGATGGGTCAGTAGTTGACATAGATGGGGCAGTAGTTGACATAGTAGACATGGGTCAGTAGTTGACATAGATGGGTCAGTAGTTGACATAGATGGGTCAGTAGTTGACATAGAATGGGTCAGTAAGTTGACATAGGACACAAAATATGAGAGAAGGGAACTGGGAAGGCAATAGTATTGATTTTCTTCTATTACTAATGACTCTTCCAGGAGGTTCGGTATGCATACACCATCGCCCCAGCGCATGCCCACGCATTGCCCACGGCATGCACACGGCACCGCACGCACACACACACACACAACACCACACACACACACACCACCACACACACAACACCATCACACACACACACACACACACACACACACACACACACACACGACACACACACACACACACACACACCACACACACACACACACCACACACACACCACCAGCACACACACACTCACAGGATTCAAAGACAGACATATGCATGAGCACACACACGTGCGACACAAACAACACACACCTCTTCCCCTGTCATTACAGGGCAGGCCAAACTTCTAAGCAATTAAAAAAAGAGAGAGTGTTAGAGAGAGTTAGAGAGAGAGAGGCATTAAAGAGTGCGAGCAAGTTAGAGAAAGAGAGAGCGAGTTAGAGACGAGACAGTTAGAGAGCCGAGGTGAGCAGAGTTAAAAGAGTGTTGTGTGTTGAGAGAGTAGAGTCTGAAAGAGAAGACGAGAGAAGAAGGACGAGAGAGAGAGCAACGAGAGGAGAGCAGAGAGAGAGAGAGAGAGACGAGAGAGACGAGAGGAGGAGGAGAGAGAGAGGAGGAGAGAGAGAGAGGGCTTGGAAGCTCTGCCTGGCCGCTCTGAACTCCGTCACAGGCCTCAGCAGCCAGTGCATTACCAGTTAGTATTCCGATCTTACCAGTTAAGTACAATAGCATTACCAGTGTCAGTACCGGCATTACCAGTTTAGTCCGATTACCAACGGCTTAGTCACTTACCAATCTACCGTCCCAAACGGCGGCCGGCGGCGCACTCCTACCGGGCTCTCACGCTCCCGGCCGCATTCACCCGCGGGCGCCCGGCCTGTCAGCCTCCGGCCGTCCGCCGGCCCGCGCGCGCCCCGCGGGGCGGCACGCCCCGCCCGGCCATCTACCAGCGTCCGTACGATCTCCTCGAGCGGGCCTCTCAACTCCAGCCATTAACACCCCTGGCCAGCTCTTTCAACTCCAGCCTTTAACACCCCTGGCCAGCTCTTTCAACTCCAGCCTTTAACACCCCTGGCCAGCTCTTTCAACTCCAGCCATTGTTTAGACTTCAGCTGACTTCACTTTCTTTTCAGAAACAGTATCTAGAATGAAGGGAAGTTGGATGTGACCAGCTATCATATTAAACAATGCAACTGCATGATTTCAGCAAGCCATACTGAAGAGTTTAGTTTGAGATCTGCCTGAAAGCTAAACTAACCGCAAAGCATAAACATATCCCCGAGAGCAGCAACATTAAGGATTAGTTKAAAGTGATGTCCTGGGGTGATGGGGCAGGCTGAGACATGCAGACATTACAGAAAGCATAGCCAGCAGAACACTGAACCTTTCAACGTTCTAACAAACATTCATTCTACAAACTCCAGCAGTTTGTGGAATGACATATACACAACCTGACATATGATACAGGCATTTAATGTGGTGATAGTTTACTAGTATACTAAAAAAGGACAAATATACCATATACCCTCCTTCATATGAAGAGCAATACCATCTGCATCGCAGACTGGGAGAATCATGCAACCCCATGAATTTCACTATGAGCTCAACATCCTGCCGTGTGTACTATAAAGGAGAGTACGGTGCTCTCCATCAGCGCCATACGGGTGGTACAGTAAAGAACAATACTAGTCCATRTTCTTTTCAGATCACGAACATCCRCTCTGAGGTGTTGGAAGCCAGGGTCAGGCACAGTGCAGCGGCAGTACCAGTATCAGTGCTCACCCTGGTTGGTACAGTTGGCGTGGGTCTCGTCGCTGTAGTCTCCACAGTCATTGTCCCCGTCACAGGTCCAGTACTCAGGGATGCAGCGGCCGCTGTTACACTTAAACTGAACACTGGAGCAGGAGTGGCTGCAGCCAGCCTCATCACTGTTGTCACCACAGTCGTTGTCTGAACACACACACGAGACAGTGAGAGAGAGGAGGAGAGAGGAATAGATGGAGAGAGAGACGAGAGAGAGAGATGCCGAAGATAGAGAAGGTAGAGAGAGAGAGAGAGAGGACGACAAGCGAGGAGAGAGCAGAAGCTATTCGAAGTGAAATGAAAGAAGAGAGAGGATAAGTATCAAGATAGGTAGTAGAGTTGTAAGAATAATTCCATCCGAAGATGCTTTAGAATTCGGAGACTGAAATGAAAAGAAAGAGAAGCAAGAAGAGATACGACGGAGAAGGATTAAAAATCGACAAGTGTTCATTCATTTTTGTATACATCAAAATGTGTTGTGGCAGGAGTTAGTCAATTGCTTGGAGAGCAATATACAGAGCTAAGAGAAAGAAAGAGCCTCCGTTTCAAACAGGATACAAACAAAGGCTAGTAGAGACCCACTGTCCGATGCAACCGCACATCCTTTCTATTGACCGCACGCAAGCCTGCGCCTCCATGCAGCCTCGTTTATCTTTACTCCAGTCCTCCAGATCAATGCAACTGCACTCGCTTGTTTACTATAACCGGTTCATGTAGTGGAATAGTGAGTGGCCTTGTTAGCCGGCGCCGACTTCAAAGAGGTAATTCCCATGATTGACTATAACTTCACCACCACCTATGATTGTGCCAAAAAAAAAATGCTCTTGACTCTCTTGGCACAATTTATATTTGAATGAGGGAAAAGACACATGGACAGGTTACTTGTTAACAGAGACAGGTGCCACTATTGGGTGGTTGTGTCTCTAAAGAGCGACGAGTGCAGACAATGGTCAGAATTTTTTTTGCCAATGGTAGCGAAAGCTGGAGCCATGACAAAAACGTGGCACCAGGACAGAGACAGAGAGAGAGGACCAGAGACAGTAGAGAGAGACCTGAGGACAGAGGACAGAGACAGTGACGGCAGACAAGATGGACAGAACAAGACAGATGACGGTGTGTGTGTGTGTGTGAGAGACAGAGATCAAGAGAAGGCTAGGCGCACACACACACACAGGTAACATTTATTAAGAACTTTCATGAATAAGCCATTATAAACGCTTATAAATGCTTAATACACTCGTATACAGGTTATAAATGCTTAGGAATGGTAATACTTACAATGCTTGAAGGAGACATAATGCCTAGTTAAATAATAGTTAAATAAAAAATATAAATAAATAATGCTCACCGTTATCACAGCGCCAGTTGACGTTGATGCAACGTCCGTTGGCACAGGTGAACTGGGTGAGGGGGAAGCAGGTGGGGTAGGCTGGGGGAGGAGAGAGGGAACCTTTCAAAATGGCGTCCTAGAAAACACCATCATGGGCAACAAACAGACCTCTCTTGGCCCACTTGAAACTAAGTAGTGGAAGTGTCTAAAACCCCAAACGGGGTTTTCCAACACACACACAAATGCATCATAGCTAAAATGTTGCAGTATGTCTGGGTTGGATGCGGTGACTGCTCTGAGTTTTAGGAAATTAACAAACTGTCTGTCAGGTATGAACAGTGCAGTGATTTTATTTTGAAATGCTGTGACCATGCGCAACATTTTGCCCGGAGTTCTAGCTTTCCATTGGAGCTGGAGATTCACTGTGTTCAGGTGGCAGGTGATGTCAGTTAAAAAAAAAGCCAGCATTAATATCCACTGTGGATCATCCAGCTCTGGCTCCTCTCTCCCCTTGCTTGCAACAAATTCACGGATTTGAGGGAGGAGAGAGAGAAATCTTTCCAGAACTCTGCCACGAGACAGCCATCTCACCTCATTGTGAAATATCAAGTTGCCGTATTCTGTCTGGTATTCCTCCAATAACTCGCAGAATTGCCGTGATTCAGTTCCCTCCCAATTATAATGTTCACCACGCACACGACTTGCTGCATCACATTCTGTAAATCACAGTCTGAGTTTAGTCACAAGTGCTTCCTGATGAATGATACAATAAAACGTAACAAAGGGAATATCCTCTCTTTCTCATCAGGCCTTTGAGTCCCTTCTCCTTCACTCGCATGTTTGGGGCGCCGTCAGTGCACACGAATGCCAGATTTGACCAGTCAATATTATTAAAAATGTAACAAGGGCTTTCAGAATATCCTCTACTCATGTTTGTCCCTGAAGGGGCAGTAAACATAAAAGTTCCTTTATGAACGTCTCGTTTTGAGGGTAGCGGACCAAAACACATAATTGGGCAATGTCACTTATAGTACATCAGTGCGTTCATCAAGCGGAATACTGAAACACGGCGCCACGGATATGTCAGTAATCAGTTGCTTACYGATGTCCTCGTCGATGTCTTCTATGCGTCTTGTTATGGTCGAGTCTGAGAGTTGCAGTCCCTTAATTTGCTTTAGGATCGGACCCTTTTTTTCAATTTTGGCCTTAAATGACAWACCCAAATCTAACTGCCTGTAGCTCAGGCCCTGAAGCAAGGATATGCATATTCTTGATACCATTTGAAAGGAAACACTTTGAAGTTTGTGTAAATGTGAAATKAATGTAGGAGAATATAACACATTAGATCTGGTAAAAGTTGTATTTTTTTAATCATCTTTGAAATGCTAGCGAAAGGCCACAATGTATTATTCCAGTTTAGGCGCAATTTAGATGTTGGCCACTAGATGTCAGCAGTGTATGTGCAACATTTTAGACTGATCAAATGAACTATTGTATTTCTGTTCAAAATGTTGTATCAAGTCTGCCCAAATGTGCCTAATTGGTTTATTGATACATTTTCAAGTTCATAACTGTGCACTCTCCTCAAACAATAGCATGGCATTATTTCACTGTAATAGCTACTGTAAATTGGACAGTTCAGTTAGATTAACAAGAATTGAAGCGTTCTGCCCATAAAAGATATGTCTATGTCCTGGGAAATGTTCTTGTTGCTTATAACCTCATGCTAATCACATTAGTGCACATTAGCTCAACTGTCCCATGGGGGGG